>NC_136266.1:11455545-11737431 GCF_964187855.1 Myxine glutinosa
CACCAAGAGGTTTTGAGAAATTGAAAATTGACAAAACGTCATGGAGGAAATGTACTGTGATATTGCTCTAAAATATACATGTTCTTTTCATCATATATTTGTCTTATTCTTATTCAACCCGGGCGAAGCCAGGTACCTCAGCTAGTCCTCTATAACAGGTGATCCTCTGAGGCTCTCTCCTTTTGATATTAAAAATTACTCCCTCATGATTTACAATTCTTTCAATGTTGAAGTACCACCTGAGGACAAAGATGTATCAGTCTACTATCCAAATAATAATTTTTTCCCTAGAACAGTAAAGTTTTCAAACAGAGATGTGAAGACTGTGGGGAAAAAGATAACAATCCAGATCGACGCCGATATAGAAACAGAAACAATCCTTAACAACACCGAATCTATTTTCATCAACAACAGCAATCAACAGTTTTCAGTGTATGGACCAGCCCGTATCTCGATGTTTTGTATTGGTCATTCTTCATTCAAAGTTAAAACAGATTCTTCATTTACTAAACACCTTTCTGATAATATGACGTATACATTTCAAACAGGAGTTCCCAATCAACAAATAAACACCCCACTAACATTTAACAAGAACAATACTAATTACTCTCTTTATTTTGATTCCTCTATTGATTTGACAGGTGAAAATATTGGGCCCGAATTTAATCTACATGTTCGTGCTTCTATCTTGTTTAGGGACAGACCAAATATGGATGATGCAGTATTGTCGAGGCAGTACATTAATGTAGGTCTTAGGAAATTTAGTGATAATACATTAATTGATGGTTTTGGTGTTCTTGTTCTAGGGTATAAAAAAAAAAAAACCACCTTTAGAGGCCATTTTTCCCCGCAAAGCGGGGGTTGGCCTTTTTCGGGAACCATGGTTGTTGTTTTTCGGTCCCCTATTTGAAGCAATGTTTTACGGCCGGATGCCCTTCCTGACGCCAACCCTTTTTGCCGCCTTTAACGACAAACAGGGAATTACCAGTGAACTGGTACTCAATTAGCCGACCTCGGAAGGATGACAGGCTGAGTCAACCCCCCCCCTGGCGTTAATTCAGCGATCGACCGGGATTCGAACCCAGGATCCTTGGTTATCCTAAGCCGGCACCCTAGCCGCTAGCCCAACACCAGGGATCTAGGGTATAAAAGTCCTGATTTTATTATTGAATTTAGGTTGATCGGAACAGCCGCGTGGACTATGGGTGGTCTTCAACTTCCAATTTCTACTTTTAACTGGATGATGCCATCAAACTTTATTGACTTTTAAATGGACTATATTTGGGAGGAAGATAATGTGTTTAACCACCATAGAGATTTCCCTCCAAATTTTAGATGTCTTATAGTAGGTGCTTCAAACTGTGGTAAGACTGTTTTATTAATGAAGATGCTTTTCATCATATATTTGATGTACTTGTACTTGATTTGATGTATTTGATATTTTTGATGTACTTGTAATTTGATGTATTTGATATTTGATGCATCCACATGTACTTGATTATGAACGACTTATTATTTGTTCAAATACAACATATCAAAAGTAGAATCGATTCGGAGCGCGTTTCCCGCGCGAAATTATAACGGCGAAATTTGATTTTGTTATACGAAAATAAAAACCCGAATTTTGAAAGTCGCGCTATGGCAGACCAAGACAGCTGGGGTCCGGTAGTGGAGAGTGAGGCAGGGTCGGTCCAGGACCAAATTGAGGGACGCGAGGAGAGCGAAGCAGTGAGGGTAGCAGGTTCGCAAAGTAGCGCCGTCACGCACGAAGTAGCGGGCGCGCAAAATGGCGCCTCGCAGATGGCCACGGCGTCCACGCCCGCGACCGTGGCAGCGCCCCTGGTGGATTTGAACCTTTTTTTTATACAAATAAAGGCCCTTATGGCCCAGAATAGTGAGCGATTGGAGGACCAAATGGGGGTAATGGGGAACCGGATGGATGCTCAGGGTGAGCGATTAGAGGGCCAAATGGGGGTAATGAGGGACGAAGCGAGGGGTACCGGTGAGGGGTTAGACAATAATTTTAAGGAGTTAGACAAGAAATTTGGGAAGTTAGACAATAATTTTGAGGGGTTAGACAATAATTTTAAGGAGTTAGACAAGAAATTTGGGAAGTTAGACAATAATTTTGAGGGGTTAGACAACGGGATAAAAGAGGTGAGAAATGGGTTAATAGGGTTAGAAAACAGTATGGAAGGGAAATTGAGGGACATGAGGGACCAAGCGGAAAGGGAAGTTAACCAAATGGGGCAGCAGATAGAGGGGGTCAGAATGGGGGTAGAAGCCAAACTGGATGCTCACAGGGAGGAAATGGAGCAGATGAGGGTGGCATCTGGGCAGGAGATGCAAGTGATGGGAGAGGAGATCAGGAGAGGAGTGAGTGAGGAGGTCGGAGGAGTGCGCGAGGAGGTGAGGCACTGTAAGGAGCGCATGGAGAAGGAGGTGAGAAAGGGGACTGTAAAATTGCAAGGTGGTATAGAGGAGTTGACGCTGGGAGTAGAACAACTGACAGTGGGACAAAAGGAGTTGGGGGACCAGGTAAAGAAGAACACAGCGGTAATAGAGGGTTTAAAATCGACACAGAAGGAGATGAAAAAGGACGTAGGGGTAATTAAAAAAGAGTGTCAGACGGTACATGAGGACCTGACGAGGAAAATGGACAAGGTGGTAGAGGTGATGGAGGTTAAAGAGCGGGAGGTGCGGGAGCACATAGAAAAAAATAAAGTGGAGTTAGAGGAAGAACTTAAAGGGGCGCACGAAGAGATGAAGGAGGTGAAGCAGAAATTAGAAGAAGTGGAAGAAGGGGTGAGCGAAATTAAGAAGCGACGGAGAGAGGATAAGAAAGAGATAAAGGAGGAAGTAAAAGAATTGGTCCAAAGTCTGTGTTCGGATCGTGATGATGTGCTCATTAACCGGATGAGGGATTCGCAGGTGATGGAGGAGAAGCGAAGAGAAAGAGGACCCGGTGTGAGTGGTGACCAATATGGTCGTGCGTATGATGCGCCAGGTGATTTAATAAGCTTGGGGGTCGAGATAGACCCGGATGTTCGTGAGAGGCCACGAGTGAGGTGTATGGCTGGTCCGGAGGGTATGGAACGAGAGGTGCGAGGTGTGGGTGAGCAAGGTTGTGGTGGTATGGAATGGGTAGCGGGTTGCGGAGGTGTGACCCATGCATCGACACCAACAGGGGTAGTTGTTGGAGGGACCGGGGAGGCACGAGAGCCCCTTGGGGGTAATGTACTGTGGGGGCCCGGCCGGTTCGGCCCCGCGCTGACCCCGCAAGGGGCGACGCACGGGGTCCGGCAGGCGGGCAACGACTCACATGCGAGGTGGTCCCACAAGGTCCCACTCGCGCCGTATGACGGCAAGAGTGATCTACGCGCGTACCTGGCGCAGTTCGACTGTGTGTGTAAGGGCAACGGTTGGGGTGAGGACGAAGGTGGAGTACACCTGGTGGCCGCATTGCGCGGCGCGGCGGCGGAGGTGCTGACGGCATTACCAGCGGGTGCTCTCACCCTGCCAGCCCTCCGCGACGCCCTAATTAATCGATTCGGCATAGAACAGCAGAGCGAGCTTGTTAAAGCTCAGCTCGCGCTGCGAAAGCGCAAGCCCCAGGAAGCCATCGGGGAACTTGCCCACGACATTCGCCGCGCAGTGGGGATCGCACATGCTAGCATGGCAGCGGATTCCCGGGAAAGCCTGGCGCTGGACCATTTTATCCAGGCCCTCCCGGACATTGAGCTCCGGCAACAGCTCGCCATGTGGCGCCCGCAGACTCTGAGCCAGGCGGCTGACGCTGCGGCCCGTTGGGAAGCAGCGAGGCCCCTGGCCCGGGGAGGCGAGCGCCACGCAGTGGCGGTGCGTCAGATGGGGCCCGTGATGGGGGGCGGCCCCCCAAGGGGGCCCGCCCCCGACGGGGGCCCTGACCTGGCGGGCATGGTCCGGAGGCTGGTGGACCAGCGCCTGGCAGGACCTGGACCATGGCAGGCGGCCCCGGAGGTGGCCCGCGGTGGACCACGAGCGGGTAATCCAATTCGGACCTACAGGGGGGGGAATTTGGAATTCCGGAGGCAAGCACCTTATCAGGTGAGGTGCTATACCTGCAACCGTCTGGGTCACCTGGCGCGGCACTGTCGAGCCGCGCGCCGGGATGATCCCCGGCGGTTGAGGTCCTCAACTCCGCCCAGGGGGGAGCGGGTTAGCCGACCCCAGACACCCCCCCGCCAGACCCCGGGAAACTAGAAGGTGTCGGGCACGTAGGGCGGTGTTCGGCAGCAGAGGATGGAGGAGAGCCCTCATTGACGCGACAGGTCATTTATTGTGGCCAAATTGGAACCGGTAGCCTGACAATTAGATGCAAAATTGCCGGCGTGGGGGTAGACGCCGTAGTGGACACAGGAGCTAGCGCCACGATCATCAGCCCTGTGGTCCTTGATTCGAGCGCAGGTGGCTGGGATAAGATCCAGCGCCTGCAAAATTATAGTTTGCAGCTTGCTACCGGGGTAACGGCCCCGATCATAGGGCGTGGTTCTGTGACCCTCAAGTTAGGGTCGGTAAGGAGGGAGATAGATGTTTGGGTGGCGGAGGTGTGCGACCCATGTTTAATAGGGTTGGACCTGTTGACTGCCAGCGGCTGTAAAATCGACTTGTGCCGGGGGATCCTGCAGGTGGGAGTAGAAGAGCTGCCGTTAGGGGGAGTGAGCACGGCCGAGAGAGCGGAGCTGGAGGCTTCCGAGGCCGTGACCATCCCCCCAAGGGCCGAGGCGATAGTGCCGGCCCGGTGGGCAGCTCGCCCAACATGGCAGGAGTCCTGCGGCCTGGTCGAACCGGTGGCAGCGCAGTCCATACCGGGTTTAATCGTGGGCCGCACCCTTGTAAAAACGGACGGACCGGTAGTGGCCGTCCGAGTAATAAATATGAGTACAGAACCACGCACTATAGTAAGGGGCACGAGGGTAGCTGGCTGCACCCCAGTTGAGGAAGTCGCGACAGTGAGGGGCGAGAACGTCCAGCCGAGCCGACCCCGGGGGGAGCCTTCAATAACAAGTAGGAATTGGCCCGATCCCATTTGCGAGATGGTAAATCGTAGTAGCGTAGAGTTGGGAGGTACCCAGAGGGAGGCCTTGCACAAACTGGTTGGGTCCCATTTGGACCTCTTCTCCCTGTCCACCGAGGATATTGGACGTACGGGCCTGGTGAAACATCAGATCCACACCGGTGAGGCCCGGCCTATTCGTCAGGCCGCCCGACGGCTCCCTTGGAGCAAGAGGGCGGAAGCTGACGAGCAGGTTGAAAAAATGCTCGACGCAGGTGTGATCGAGCCCTCGGGAAGTCCTTGGATGTCACCTGTTGTGCTGGTCAAAAAGAAGGATGGGACCACGCGGTTCTGCGTGGACTATCGCCAGCTAAACAACGTGACACTCAAGGACTCATATCCCCTGCCAAGGATTGATGACACCCTCGATGCCGTTGCGGGCTCAAATTGGTTCACAACTTTGGACCTCAAGAGTGGGTATTGGCAGGTGGAGATGGATAGGGCAGGGAAGGAGAAAACGGCATTTTCCACAGGTAAGGGACTGTATCAGTTTACTGTGATGCCGTTTGGTTTGTGTAATGCCCCCGCCACCTTTGAAAGATTGATGGAGCATGTACTGGGCGGCATGCCATGGCAATCATGCCTGGTGTACCTGGATGACGTCCTGGTACATGCCCAAACGTTCCCCCAGGCAGTAGCTAATTTGGACCAGGTGTTCGGGTGCCTCAGACAGGCAGGGTTGAAGCTGAACCCGAGTAAGTGCACTTTGTTTGCAAGAGAGGTGGCCTATCTAGGTCACGTGATCGGCCGCGAGGGGGTAAAAACGGACCCAGACAAAATTAAAGCGGTAGAGGAGTGGCCCGCACCACGTACCATCAAGGAGGTGCGGGGATTTTTGGGACTCTGCTCCTACTACCGGCGCTTTGTGGCGAAATTTGCGGAGTTGGCCCGTCCCCTCCACCGGCTTACGGAGAAGGGGACGCGATTTAATTGGACACGGGAGTGCCACGAGGCCTTCCAAAAATTGAAGGGGTGTCTAACATCCGCACCCCTTCTAGCTTACCCCACTAGCGACGGGGCATTTACCCTGGACACGGATGCGAGCCAGGAAGGATTGGGCGCAGTTTTGTCTCAGACACAGGAGGGCGTGGAGAGAGTGATTGGTTATTATAGTCGGGCCTTAAGTAGGCCCGAGAGAAATTATTGCGTCACTCGCAAAGAGTTATTGGCTATGCTGGCTGCCATGAACCATTTCCACCCGTACTTGTACGGGCGGAAATTTTTGGTTAGAACTGACCATTCCTCCTTGCAATGGCTCCTTCGGTTCAAGGAACCAGAGGGCCAAATTGCAAGGTGGTTGGAAAAGTTGCAGCAGTACGATTTTGATGTGGCCCATAGGGCCGGGAAGGCCCATGGTAATGCGGACGCACTCTCTCGGCGTCCTTGTCTGGGGGAAAACTGTAAATTTTGTGCGAGACACGAGGAGAGGGAGCAATTGGGCGATTCGGACCCGACCCTCGTTGTCCGGGCAACCCGGGTGAGAGGGCCAATTTTGCCACTAACCGCGGACGAAGAATTTGGAGAGTTGGCTTGGAGCACGGCCCAGCAGGAGGATCCTGTTCTAGGGCCGGTGTTCCAATGGGTCAAATTGGGGCAAAGACCAAAGGGGGAAGAGGTCACCCCCCTCGGGGCGCAAACAAAGGCGTATTGGGCTCAGTGGCAGACCCTGGAATTGAAAGGCAACATCTTGTATCGCAAGTGGGTGGAGGTTCCCTCTGATAGAACTTCCTGGCTGGTGATAGTCCCTGACAAATTCAAGAACGTCATATTGCAACAGGTGCATGGTACCCGCTCCGGCGGCCATTTGGGCAGGACAAAGACAATATCTCGGGTCCGCCGGAGGTTCTATTGGGTGAATATGGGGCGCGACATACAGGACTGGTGTCGGAGATGCGACGCCTGTTCTGCCAAAAAGGGACCAGCACGGAGGATGAGGGCCCCCCTTCAATTACATCAGGTGGGGGCCCCCCTTGAGCGGGTGGCTATGGATATTCTAGGACCGCTGCCCCGCACCCGCCAAGGTAATAAGTATATCCTCGTTGTAATGGACTATTTCACCAAGTGGCCGGAGGCCTACGCCCTCCCCAACCAAGAAGCAGGGGTGGTAGCGCAGGCCTTCGTGGAAGGATTTGTGTGCCGGCATGGGATTCCACAGGAGTTGCACACCGACCAGGGACGAAATTTTGAGAGCAAATTGCTAAAAGATGTGTGCAGTCTCCTGTCAATTCGGAAAACCAGAACAACGCCTTTAAGACCTCAATCTGACGGGATGGTGGAAAGATTCAACCGAACTCTAATCCAACAACTGGCACTGTTCACCGCCACCCGTCAGGATGACTGGGACGAACATCTCCCTTACTTGCTCATGGCCTACCGAACCAGCCAGCACGGGGCCACCGCATGCAGTCCAGCGTTGCTTATGTATGGGCGGGAGTTACGGGCTCCCGCCGACTTGCTATGCGGTCCCGTGCCAGACACAGTGGTTAACCCGCCGAGGGAGGGGTACGCACGTCACCTAGAGGAAGGCATGGAGCTAGTCCATGCCTTCGCCCGCCGCCAACTCCATCTGGCGGGGGAAAAGATGAAGCGCAGGTACGACGACCGGAGCCAGGGGAGTCAATACGCTCTGGGGATGAAGATTTGGTTTTTTAATCCCCGGAGGCGGAAGGGAAGGTGCCCAAAACTCACCTCCCCCTGGCAAGGCCCAGGAGTCGTCCTGTCGCAAATCTGTGACGTGGTCATTAAGATCAAAATGGGGCCACGAGCCCTCCCTCGGATCGTCCACGCCGACCGGATAAGACCTTACACCGGCGAGCAGGCGCCCCCGTGGATTGCCTCGGCTTTTGATGCCGAGGCGGGACCCAGTACCTCTGAATAAGGGGGGCTTATTAGTGCCAGAGGACTGGGGGATTGAGGAGCGATGTGCCCGGTGGGTAAGAGTGGCATCCCTGCCACCCTGCCCAAGTGGGGGGCAAATGCGCAATAGCTTATGGGGTGTATGGCAGTGAAAACTAGCCCGGGTGGGTTAGGTGATATTGATAGGGCCCTAGAAAGATGACATTAGGTGACGTTAAGTTTAGTTAGTGACTGATACCTGTAGTGGGGACGCAGGTAGATTAGTGTGGATTATAATGACGAGGGAGCGCAATAGTTTAAAGGGACGACGGGGAAGCGCAAGTTTCAGAGGGGAGTAGTTAGCTGAGATGATGCCGTGTGTGTGAGAATTGAACAGGTGTGATTGCACAGGTGTGCAACTGGACAGGTGTGTGGAGCAGTGTGTGAGTAATGAGTGTTGTGGATCAGCGCGAATGCGCTTGGGGAGAGAAGGGTGCAGGTGGCACCAGGTGTGAGAGCACAGGTGTGCAGGTACAGGTGTGTGGAGAGAGTTGGAGTAAGTGGTACGGAGTGGTGTGCATGGTGCGAAGGTGTGGATGGGGGAAGAGTGGACCCCTTTCACGAGTACCCGGGGCGGGTAGTGTAAGTGTTAGGTAGAGGGTATAGGTAAATAGTGGTTGGATATTGGCATTTGTGGTGCGGTTGCAGAATGGTATTGTGGATGGGTGCATTAGTGTTGTGGAAATGGCTGGGCGTGTAGCCTGTTAGTGTGTGTAGTTGGTTGGGCACTCCACCACTGTGAGGATGTCGGCCAGGTGAGGCCGCAGGTGGGCTCTGGGAGCCGGTAGTTGTGAGTGGGTGCCTGAGGATCCCGGGTGTGGATCGGGCAGCCCAGTGCCAGAGAGGGCACCGAGTGGGGAGAGCGCCAGAGGGCCTTCCCCAGGTAGTTAGGTTAGGGCAGGGAGCAGGTAAGCTCGGAGGCAACTGCAGTGGTGGAGGTGTGCAGGTGGGTAGACCCGCTGGGAGAGGTACACGCCGCGGCCCAGAAATTGTGCGAGGGCACCGGGAGATGAATCGGGGGAGTGAGACCCCAAATTGAAAAGCACCACAGTTTGGCCAATGGGAATTGGTTTTTAGAACCCATAGTGTAAGAGGGCCAATGGTTTGGCCGGAGAAAGACCCCGGGTAGTGTAAAGTTGTTAAAGTCATTTAGGAAATAGTTAGGATTGATGAGCCTGTCGCACCATACGCAGCCACTTACCCGTGGTGATGATGATGACTCCACTCCACACCTGTGTTTTCTTTGTTCTGTGTGCAGGAAGCAAGGACTACTGTTGGATTTGTGAGACGCATCACGACGTGGATGAGACATTGGGGTGATTCCATCTCTCCCTCCTTAGGAGGGACTGATGATGAATTGGTAATGGCAAATTTTGATGTGCAGTTGGAGATGGCAAATTTTGATGAGAGTTGAAAATGGCAAATTTGATTGGTTAGGAGGGAGAGAAGACGAATTTGGTTTATGGGAGGAACGGGGAAGACAGTAGGGATGTTTGTTGATTTGTAAAGTAGATGTTTATGGGTAGTGTTGTGTTTTGTGGATACAGTAAGGGGTAAGGGAGGGGCCATGTAGGTTACCTGGTGGGGGGGGGGGCGTACGGTAGGAACGTACCTGTCTCACCTGGTTCCCATGTGCCCCCAGTGTGCATTACCTTGCATTGCGTGCACTTTTGCGCCCTTACCACCTTACTCACTTGTCTGCTTCTTTTGTCTCCCACCTCCGAGGATCTGGCTTTGGGGTAGAGAGAGAGGAGAGAGAGGTGCTGGCTTCGCAGTTGTGGGCCTGCACTTTCGCTGTTTGCTGCCTGGATCGATACACCATATGGACCGCAATGTTTGTGGCCACCCACCATGGACCGCAGCTCTTTTGCGGCCAAGCACCACCCGTGGATGGACCTATGGGTCAACGTGGCACCTATGCCATACAGGTGAACCACTAATAGTTGGCCCCCTGACGGCCACAATATAGAAATGGACGCGGTTGGCGCCTTTCTTTATTTTTGAAAGAGGCAAGAAGGCCAAGTGCACCACACGAAGGCAAGACCAGCGGCAGACCATCGGCCGGCTGCGACACCACACCGTGATTTATAGACACTTTATTGGTGCACCGGATGGTGCTCACTGTGTGATGGGGTGGTGCTTTTGATGCTTGGAAGGGGTGCTCTGCACATTATTAAAGGCCGTAGGCCACAGAGCACTCGTGGGTTGGTGTATCGATGCTGGCATGCGTGCTCTCTCTATGCATAACATCTGCATGTGTTCCTCCAGAAACAGGTCCTGGATCGTAGTGTAAATATCAGCGTAGTCTTGTGTAAATAATGCTCCCTACCGGCTGTATGTTTAGTTTGCGAATTCTTTCCGGATTCGGTTATCCTGTGGGTGTGTTTCTGAGAGGAGAAGGGTGCAACGTCGCAGGGGGACATATTTACTCATTTGTGAATATCTGTAAAACTGTCGCACTCAGGGTAGAGTTAATAGTAGAGGGAACTACATCTGAGTGCCACACTAAAATAGGTAAAAATTTATCGGGTCGGGACGCCCCGAGGGTAGAGAAGGGTGCAATGTTGCGAATATGGAATTTGGCCTCCATATCCGCTTGTAAATATTCCCCTATTTCCCCAATACTCCCCAACTATCCCCAATCCCCCATTCCCTAGTCCCATTGTCTGTAAACAACACTCTGTAGAACCGACCTTCCCCTTTTTCCCCCATTAAATGTCGTGCCCAGGTCCACCGCATCACACGTAGACAACTTTCGGACATCTTGCTAGTTATTCTTAGTCTATGTCAGTTAAGGACTCGTTTCCATTAATTCCGACTCTTCGTTGCACCAGAATGTGATTATATGGCACCAGTAGTGAGTTTAGGACCTTCCCATGCCTCCTCCCGTCTTCTTCCCCAAACAACAACAACAACAACAACTACAACTACAACAACAATTACAACAACAACTACAACAACGGCGCTGCGCGGAGGAGTGTGCGTCCTCACACCGGCTCGGTTAGCCGCCATTGACGATGCGCTCCGACGGGGTTACCACGAAGGGGCTCCTTGTCAGCCCCTCGTCAAGGGCGGAGCCGGTAACCCCCCCCCCCCCCAGCACGCACCCAATGAGAAGCAACGTGCCGATTCCATCTGGGGCGGAGCTAACGAGCCGAGGGCGTGTCACTCCCCGCCGGATATACGCGGCCACGTACCGGACGTGACGTGAGATGCGCCCCGAGCTTGAAGAGGAAGAACCAGTCGTGACCTCCGAGCGCTGTGACCTCCCTGCATCTACTGGACCGTACTGTACCCTGTCCTTGAGCCAAGAGTGCACCTTGAGCCATCGATACCCGCTTTCCTTGCCATCAATCCCCGTGTGAGTCAGCCTTTTGTCCCGTTTATCTGTCGTCTGTTGGGGTTAATATAAGAGTGTGTCTAAGTGCCTATCTTACTATGCTGTACCTCTCATCCCTGTAATCTGACCTTCCGCCCTAATATAATCTCCTCCGGAGGTCTTGAGAACCGTATCCCTGGTGTCGTGTCATTTTAATCCAGCAGTTGTGTCCTTTTCCTTCATTGATTTAGCATAGCGCGATTTGGTCAACGTCGGGTGGAATCGGGTGAGTTGGGGAAGAATCGGGGCAACTGTTAGGTCGCGGCAATACCACCTCTCTCCCCATCTTGTCTACCGCTCCCCATGTTAAATGTTTTATGTGTCGGTTTGTCTTTCTGTGTGATTAATGTTCGCTCTTTCACGAGCCTCGATCTTGTAAAAAAAAAAAAAAAAAAAAAAATCAAAGGTCTACAAGCAGGTCTTTCTAAAAAGGGTATCTCTCATATATTTAAAAATTCCCCCTCACTAAAGACGGACTCAGTTGAGGAAATCATTGAAGAGTATTCCCATGTTAAGAAACATATTTCCCCAAAACCAATCGAGTGTGTTAATATCGCGATCGATGATATCCCAGACCCCTCAGATTTAAATAGTGATAAGAAAACAATCATAGTATTTGATGATTGTATGACAAGCAAGGAAGGAAATATTGACAAGTATTTCACAAGAGGTAGACAAAGTAAGTTGTGTGTTTTCTATTTAACCCAAAGCTATTACAAACTACCTAAAAATACCATCCGTAATAACTGTAATATGATTATAACTTTTAGTCTAAGTCCAAAGAATTTTTCATCTATTTTTCAAGGTGTTCTTGCCCATTTTCTTCATAACGTTTTATTCAAGGAATTAATATCCTCCCTAGGTGAGAATGACTTTATTGTGTGGTTTACAGAAGCTAGAAAGTGGAAGAAAAAAGCCAACTTTATATTGCAATAAATGAATGAACCGAGCCGTATCTCGACTTCCTTCAAAGGATCCTCCTTTGTACTTCGTCCTCATAAACCATTGTTGCTTGTTAAAGGGCAACACTATGAAGTAGCCCTAGATTACTTTACTACTTATAATACTTTGTTTAATATTAATTTAAAAAATAATTCATTTAGATATATGGTTGGTAAAGTGTGGGTTGATACAACTATCCCCCCGGGTGCTTTTTCACTATAAGAACGAAATGAAAAGATTAAAACAATAACAAATGACATTACTTTTACTGGTCTCCCAATCGAAAGTAAATCTCTTCTTACTCTAATAAATGGTGCGGCGATTGACTTTTCAATACCCAACTCATTCTCAAATATCGTGGGGTTTAATACTTCAATAATAACAACTTCAACCCCATCACCAAATATTCTTGATATAACCGATGGTGTGTTCGCGATTCGTGTTTGTTGTAGCCTGTATCAAGGATCTTATAGTAATAGTATTAATGATACTTGGAATGAGATTTACAGCTTCCCAAGTCATAAAGTACCAATAGGTTTTAAGATTAATGAACATGCACCAAGACTTCATTTCCTTCCTGTACATTCTTCCTCTCTTGACAACATTCATTTTTACATTACAGATCAGGATGGGAGACCTCTTGACTTTGCATTTGAAACCAAAGCTATTGCTATTATAGTTAGACCAGTTAAATAGATTAACTGTTAATAAATGAACTTTAAACGTAAACAGGAGTTTCTAAAATCTCGCGAGGAGGATTACAAGATTCTAGTGTCAGATTTAAAACGGCGTGAAAAAATAATGAGGAGAGGGAGGAAAGAAAAGAGTGATCTCCAATCAATTACAGTTTCTCTTTCCCCCCCCCCCCCCCCCCCCCCCCCTCTCAAGAGGTCCCCAAACCACCAACGATTGATAACTCTGTTTTCAAGAATGCTATGAGGGGATCATCAATGTTAAAGATGAACAGAGTGAATGATACAACTGTCAAGATAGGTAAAAAAGAGTTTGTTATCAGAGAGGATTTAAATCTTTATGAAAAGGATGGGGGGATAACCATCTCTAGAGAGGGTTATGGAGGTAGTGGTTTAGAAGCACTTTTAACAACGAGGTTTAAAAACTTGAAAAGTATAATGGGGAGTTTCACAACAACAAAAAACAAACCTTCCAGGATGATGACTTTGAAGATTATTTATCAATTATCTCTCTGACCACCAACGGTGTTTATAAAGGTTCCCCTAAAATTGACACAGATCTTCTCAATAATATTCAAGAGATTGTTAATGAATCAAAAGAGGGGGATGGTATAGAGTTCCTTCCTTCTTCTATACCTGCTCTAACTACACGTCTAGAACTTTTAATCAAGGCTAACGTAGCTGGTAATTATGAAACATTTAATGAAATTTCTTCCATTCTGAAGAACCTTTTTGAACGAGGTGAAATCTCATACACAGCAACAGTTAAAATATTTGACATCATAAAGATTAATAACTAATAAATGAGGGTGAGGAACTATGTTAGTTTTGATAAGACTGGTTCTCCATGTCCATGTAAGAGAGGAGCGGGAATTGTGGATATGATTGAACTAGCTAAGACTAGAGTCCCTGTATAAAGAGAGTTGCGCCATGCGCTGACCCGAGATTTCTGGTCACGTGATTTCGTGGCGCCATTTTGTGTCTAACTTCACCGTGCGTGAACGTCAGCTTGGTACGGGAATGTTGTTTATTGCCAAACAAAATGACTGGTTGTTCTGCTTTTGGTTGTTCAAACCAATCTGGGAAATATAAGATGTATAGATTTCCAAGTGATAAAGTCAGAAGACAAATTTGGGAAGCGAAAGTCAGACGAAAGAGCTGGAAAGCGATCGACTCCTCGAGACTCTGCCAGGTAGGCCCACGCCGCTTGATGATCGATGTTCAAAAGCAATTCTATCTGCTCGGTTTTTTTTTGGTTGTCTGTCCGTTGAAACCCCTTTTAAAGGGAAGTGATTTGTGTTTGTTTATAATCTTCAAGGAGCTGACCAAAAATGCATTTCCGTGGGAAGAACCCTGCTCAATTTTTTTCGGGTAGTCCTAGCGGACCGCTTGTGATTCTTGTGACTTGTGACTTGTCACTTGTGAGGAGTGAACGGAGTAGTGATGAGTCTCATTTGTGAGGAGTGAACGGAGTAGTGATGAGTCTCACTTGTGAGGAGTGAACGGAGTAGTGATGAGTCTCACTTGTGAGGAGTGAACGGAGTAGTGATGAGTCTCACTTGTGAGGAGTGAACGGAGTAGTGATGAGTTTCACTTGTGAGGAGTGAACGTAGTGGGATGAAGTGTTGGTCTGGTCAGAGTGTTGTATTACGGGCAGAGTTTTCTTACGGTCTGAATGTATGAATCATGTTCTGTACTGAATGTATGAACCAAGTTTTGTACTGAATGTTTACTGTGTTGGCCTCATCGTGTTCCTGGTGAAATTAAACAAGTTATGGTGAATACGACGTCTTATCTGTGCTTTTCCATATCTGTTCGACTAGACGAACCGTGCACACTGCAGGTATTTTTTAAAGTTTTTTCTCTGTTTAATTACGGCTTGGCGCAGTCGAAAATTAAGTGTTAATTAAGTCGCCAGCTATGAAACATATTAATCGATCAGGCAATATCCATAAGAGTTCTGGGCAAGGGTGTAGTAATAAATGAACGTTTCAATCTTACTAGATGCCGATGACGTTTTCCTTATGTCAGAGACAGAAGCTGACTTGCAGCTTGTTAAATCATTACAATGGAAATTGAATATAAATGTCGATAAAACTAAAGCTGTACACTATAGAAATATGGCAATACCACGTACAGAATTTGTTTTAAGTGTGTTAGACTATATGTCGGCTGGAAGTCCGACACCGGAATTGCTCTCGGCACCCTTTAAAAAATATTGGATATGCCCACACTCCTTTCTAAAAGTTATTAAAATTCAGAGAACGACAGCATTGGTTTGTCTTACTTATAATGTTAGCTCTTATATGCAGTGTTGGCTTGTAATATGCATTGCCATACCACTTTTAATATCACCACACAGCTCTTTTTCACGGCAATAGCTGAGTTTTTGACAAAACAAATATCACCTGTATGTAATAATAAGACTAAATATGTGTAGTAAAATTTTTTTTAGCAGGTTTAAAATATATCACCCCATATCGCGAATGTACATGTATATCTAATCCGACACACTTAGACACAAAATGGCGTCCAAATTTGAGTTGACACAACTCTCTATATACAGGGACTCTAGCTAAGACTGGTCTCCCTGGATTGGTGAAAGTAGGAAAGACTATCTGGGATTACAAGAATCTCATTGGTCCTTCTATGGCTCTTACTGCTAGTGCTATTAATTATAAACGTGTTGAAAAAGAAAAAGAAATTGAAAAGATGCGTGAAAATAATATTGAAAAGGTAAAGAAAGTACCAGTCAAAAATAGTCGAATAAATAAAATAGCAATGTCTTGAAAGTTTAAATATTGTTACAGACGCGGTTGTGGATGTTGGTTTACCGAGCGGTTTGGTATGACCGCGTCTGCACAGTTTACCCGATTATACTCGAACGTTGGCCGAGTCGCGCTATGCTAAATCAATTACGGAAAGGACACAACGGCTGGATTAAATGACACGACACCAGGGGTACAGTTCTCAAGACCTCCGGAGGAGGTTATAATAGTTTGGAACGTTAGATTACAAGGACAAGAGAGACAGCATAGGAAGGTAGGCACTTAATCACGGTCTTATAGTAACCCCGACAGACCACAGATAAACAGGACAAGACTGACTCACACGGGGATTGATGGCAAGGAAGGGCAGGTAGTCGAGGCTCAAGGTGCACCTTGGCGCAGGGGCAGAATCGACCCGGTCCGGTCCAGAGATGCGGGAGGTCTCGTCGCGCTGGAGGTGGCGTCTGTTTCTCCTTCGTGGCTGAGGCGCATCTCACATCACGTCCGGTAAGTCGCTGCATATATCCGGCGGGGAGTGACACGCCCTCGGCTCGTTAGCTCCGCCCCAGATGGAATCGGCCCGTTGCTTCTTATTGGGTGCGGGGGGTTACCGGGCTCCGCCCTTGACGAGGGGCCGACAGGCAGCCCCTTCGTGGTAACCCCGTCGGCGCACATGGGTAATGGCGGCTAACCGAGCCGGAGTGAGGACGCACACTCCCCGCGCGCTGTTGTGGTAGTTGTTGTTGTTGTTGTTGTTTCATGGGGAAGATGGGAGGAGGTATGGGGAGGTCCTAAACTCACTACTGGTGCCATACAATCACATTCTGGTGCAACGAAGAGTCAGAATTAATGGAAACGAGTCCTTAACTGACATAGACTAAGAATAACTAGCAAGATGTCCGAAAGTTGTCTACGTGAGATGCGGTGGACCTGGGCACGACATTTAATGGGGGAAAAAGGGGAAGGTCGGTTCTACAGAGTGTTATTTACAGGCAATGGGACTAGGGAATGGGGGATTGGGGATAGTTGGGGAGTATTGGGGAAATAGGGGAATATTTACAAGCGGATATGGAGGCCAAATCCCATATCCGCAACAATATATATAAATGAATGATATGTACTCACTAACGAATGCTTCTCCTTTTATGGATGAAAACACACGGGAGAGTTTTATTCGTGTTATTCCAAATGGGGGTAATACTGGTTTTGGAGGTGCTTCTAAAACAATAAGGTTTGAAGTAAATAATTCTGGTAGACATCTGAATCTTTCCACTTCTTTCATTAAAGCAAAAATCCATTTTACAGCACCAGGGGTGGAAAGAACCATTGCTTTTCCTAATAATGTTTTCTGGAAGTTCTTCGATTCTGTTAGTTTGAGGATTGGATCAAATAGTATTGAACATATTTCAAATATTGATTTTGGATCTGACATGTTGAAAATGATTTTAACAAAGGGGGGTGATAAATCAGTCAGTCGGGAAGGTTTGTTTTATGATGAGGTTGATGCAGAAAAGAGGACTGCAATGTTGAAAAGAACATATGAAGGAAATGTTGCTACAATTTCAGTTTCAGTCCCACTTAGAGGTATTCTTGGATTTTGTGATGTAGACAAAGTTATTGAAGGATCAACAGTTTCACTTGAACTTGCGATGAGTACAGTTAATCTTAGGAAACTTTCAGTTGGAGGAGCAGGTTATGGTAATGACTTACTAAAGTGGGAAGACGCTAGACTAACTGATGTTTACTGGATGGTTGAACGCCTTACACCTGCTCCTTCTTCTCTTTTGAGTCTTCACAAACAATTTAATAAAGAGCTTGAACTTTCTTTCTTGGAGCGGCAGATGGAACGTTTTACAATCTCAAGTGATGGTAAAAGGTTCTCTAGTAATCTAGGGTCAAAGGATAAACCTGTTAGATTTGTTGTGGTTGGATTTGAATCACTTGCGATTGAGAATGGTGTTAAACGTGCTTTAGATTCCTCAATGTTTTCCACGGACGGAGTTTCTCGTGTTTCCCTAAGTATCAATAATAATGTGTTTCCAGAGGAGGCCTCAACACCATTGATTGGAAAAATGATTACTCATTTCCTTACAAGAGTTATGTTGATCTGTGTGGAAAGATGGGGAACATGGAACCCCCAGTGGATTATCTTCAATTTGGTGGAAAAGTTGTTCAAGCTGGAACCTCTAATAACGATGAAAATAATGGAGTTCCAGCTGCTCTTAATTCATTTTCTCTTCATTGTTTTGATACATCTTCTCTTCAAAAGGGCGTTCATTATGACCTTAATTTGAGGGTAGAACGGGATGGTGCTGATAAAACAGACCCCCCCCCCCCCCCTCTCAACTAGATTGTTATGTTCTTTTGTTTCTCGATTCTACTCTAAGTATTACGACAGCTGATGACCAGGGTTATACTAGGTTCACTGTTTATTAGTATATAAATGGCATATGTTTCAAAGAAAGCTTTGTCAACTTTGAATATTATTGCTTCCCCATTGAGGATTTTTAACACCCCAAACCCCAGAAGCCGGATTCAACTAAAAAGTGATGAGGGGTATAAATTCTGTACCCGAGGTTATTGTACACGAACTATTTGGTGGAAAGAGGAGGCGACAAGGTTTCTTATTGATCTTTGTAGATCTGAAGGTATTCCTGTTCCTGAGAAAGGCAAACAAAGGGTAGCCCCAATCAGGAATCCTCACGGACTACCAGTCCCCGGTTTCAACCGATACACCCTACCTGATACAGAATCAGATTCAGATACCGATCCAGGTTGTGTTGTTTCAGATTCAGATTCAGAATCAGAGTCAGAGGTAGAAGATTAGATGTATATAAATGGTGTATATTTCAAGAATCGCGTACAACAAGATTATGGGACACACAGATGTGAAAAGGATTACTATTTTTAATTCACCATCTCCAACACGTGTTAAACTTAATGTAAGACCTGAACAACTAGGATTGAATCCAGCTACTCTTTCAAAGAATGGTTCAATTACAAAAGAAGGTGGTTTTCTTCCTTTTCTTCCTTTGATCCTTGCTGGTATTGCAGCCGCTGGAAGCATTGCTAGTGGAGCCGCAGGAATTGCAAAGGCAGTTAATGAGAAAAAGTTTCAGGATGCTCAGTTGAAAAAGAAAGGAGGACAAGTGAGGCCGGAATGGCTTCGTACTACTCATAAAACAGGGAAAGGATTTTATCTTAATAAATTTCCAAACTAATGAAACTAGTCTAAGTTTCCAAATTAATAAATGGAAGTATTTACAAAACGATTTAAACTAGGAACCAAAACAACTTCGAATGTTCAACTCTTAAAGTGGTCAAAGATTATGAAGGTCCCTCTTAAAGTTATCTCAGTTGACCAAGCTCTTAGTGGGGATGGAGGGACAATTATTAATTATACTCTCTCAACGGATGCAGGTACTCATTGGGTACTCTATTATTCCTCCAAGAAAGATCCTTATGGTTATTATTTTGATAGCTGTGGTTTACCAATGTTAAAGTTAATTAATCAACAGAAAAAATATGTATTAGAAAATAGATTCCCTGTTCAAACTAAACCATTTAATTGTGGTCAGTTGTGTCTTTATGTATTATATCATCTTCATGTTAAGAAACAAAAGTTTAAGGATATTGTGTTGAGGTTGGTGATAACTGGAGGTGATCTTCATACTATGATAAAAGATGGTCCTCTAAAGGATTTAACAACTACTGGTATTCCAGGTGAAAAACATATACCAGGATATAATTTTGCTGGTCCTGGAACAAATCTAAATAGGAGACTAGACTATCAAGGCAGCCCCCATGGGTGGAGTAATCCAATAAATAAATTAGATGAATTATGTTTCCAACATGATCTCGCTTACAACAAAGCAACACTGAAGGAAAAGATTGGGGCAGACAAAGAATTAGTTAGAGGTATTGAGGAAAACGATTTGAAAGATACAGCATCTAGAATTGTATGTAAACTTATGAAGTTAAAGATACGAGCTAATTTGTAGATCAAGAAACTCTTGAAATAGATTATCAAAGAAGGCTCGTGATATGTTTGACACTCTGTTAATAAACCTCTTTTCAGGTAAAATGGAATAATAATCCATAATATAATTAATACAATATTTTGTATTTAGACTTTTATTATAACCTCGTTCATGTGTTGTAAAAATTATGAAAAGTTTAAAGAACGAACTTATTTTCAGGCACTCGTAGGAAGTAAGGAATGGTGTTTTATCCCCATTGTACCTAACATTCATTTCACGCAACAACCTATAGAAATAATTCATTTTAGGTGTTATCTTAAAGTTGTTATTTTCAATATGAAATTGTTTTGGGTCAATGGTGTAAAAGTCTTCACAAAACATACATTGGAAAAGGTTATCATATTTTTAAATACCATTTCTGTCGCAGTTTCTACACAACTGCATTCGTTCATCTTCATCTCCACTTTGGAAATGAAGTGTCCCATCTTCTTCTTCCCACATTTATATATGAAAACTTTACTTAAAGTAAAAGTATCTTCAATGTTTAAACCCTAATAAATAAAGATGTTTAACGACACGAAGAACAAAATTGCTTCTATTACCCCCAGTGGTGGATCAGAACAATATGTCAAAGATGTCAAGTTAAACAAGGATAAGTATGGTAATTTTTGGGTAAAGCCAGAGATGGAAAATGGACTTTCTAATACGATTCATTTTGAGGGGACCGCAAGTTCTGTTCAACACTCATTGAGATTGACTCTTTCAAAAGTATCCCCACTACTCATGGCTATTCTAGATAAGATGGAAGAAAAGTTTGAACCATCTACATTGGAAATGGAAGATAAGACCATCAACAATTCACGTGGGGACATTTGTATATTTGTCAACTCCAAGGAAGATATAAAGAATAAACTTGTTGAAGGTGAACTCACATTTAGAACCGTTATTATTAGGACTACCTAAAGATTACTTTTAATGTTAAGAATATAGTTGTTGTAGGAGATGTTGAGAAAAGCTACATTGATATCAATGGCTTGATTAAGAGAGGATGTGTTTAGTTTAACTATAGTTGTATATATAAAAAAGACATATTTTATTACCATATAAATGGATAATAAATATATAAAACTACATTGTGAAAACTGTGATGTTTACGTCGTGGACATTGCCGCTCATAAAAAGACAAAAAAACACACAGGAGTAAGTGAATTTCACTGTGAGATTTGTAATAAATCTGTTAGTAAAATTACTTCTCATAATAAAACACAAAGACACCTAAGGCTGATTAAGGAAGCTGAAGAGGCTAGACGCAACGAAAGACGTGAAGTTAGACGTCTTGAAAATGAACGCAACGAAAGACGTGAAGCTAGACGTCTCGAAAATGAACGCAACGAAAGACGTGAAGCTAGACGTCTCGAAAATGAACACAACGAAAGACGTGAAGCTAGACGTCTTGAAAATGAACGCAATGAAAAGATTGAAAAGAAAAGACTTGAAAAGATTGAAAAGATACGTATTGAAAAGATTGAAAGGGAGAAAATACACTGTCCTACATGTAATGTGGATGTTGTTAACATTTCCACCCATAACAAATCTAGGAAACATATTCGGGCCTTACCAGTAGATGAAGACAACAATGAAGAGGATGAACCCATAGAAATACTCAAGGATGATGGGGTCCTAATAATTGATAGAACAAGAGTGTTTAAAAACCGTATTTCTGTTAGAAATTATTGGTTGCCTGAACCAACACCACACACAGTACATGGAGCAATGATTATTGTACTACCTCACATGAAAAATGACTTGCAGAGATCACTTGATGAATTCAACCGAGTAAAGATAACACTTGGTGTTAAAATAATTATGGAAAAGAAGGAAGCGGTTCAATTCGTTGGTGAGATCCACTATATGTTATCAGAGGTACACGCTGTTGGTCATGTGTCTGAACTAGAAGAGGCGTTCAATGATCTAAGAGGACGTGAATTTGATGTAGAGGGAAGTGGTTGGGTGATAAGAGAAATCCCTGTCGTTGATCTTCATGTGTTTAGTCTTGATTCTCTTCGTGGTGGTTCTTACATTGAACTACCTGGTGTTATAAACCGTAAGAAGGCAGTTATCAATATAAAGAATGAAGATGAGAAATGTTTCGGGTGGTCTGTACTAGCCCATCTTTTTCCTGTTGTTAAAAACCCCCAAATAGTTAGTAAATACGACATGTCTCAATTGAATCTCACGGGCGTTGTTTTCCCAATGAAAATTGAGAAGATTGGTCATTTTGAAAAGTTAAACAACATTAGTGTAAATGTATTTGGGTTAACAGATACACCAATAAAGAAAGTATACCCCTAAGGGTGTGTAAGGAAGAGATGAAAAGACATGTAAATTTGTTATTAATTAATGAGGGTGAGAAAAAGCATTACTGCTACATTAAGAATTTGTCTCGGTTGACAAATAATGGGAAACGAAAAAATGCTTCATATATTTGTCCAACATGCATCAACGATTTCAGTTCACAAAAAAAGTTAGAGACACACCAGGAATATTGTTCATTTCATAAGGAAACACGTGTTGAGATGCCACCAAAGGGGAGTGTGGTAGAGTTTACAAATCGTGATAAATTGAAAATGATCAAGAGACCAATAGTTGTTTATTGTGATTTTGAATGTATCTTGGTTCCTACTGAAGATGGGAAAGCACAGTATCAAAAACATGTCCCTTGTGGTTATTCCTTCTATATTAATTCAGATGTAAAGAAGGAATGTGTCCTCAAACAATATCGTGGTGAAGACGCAGCATACGAGTTTGTTCGAGAACTTATAAAGGCTTGTACAAAAATGTGTAAAAGTCGGGGAGAAGCTCTAGGGTTTGTTCCTGTGTTTCTTCATAATAACGCTGGTTATGACACACGTCTGTACATTCGAGCACTTGCTGAGGCCACAAAAAGAATTGACGCAATTCCCAAACACTGATCAGAATTACATCTCATTTACCGGTTGTAGTGAAATCGTATTCGTACTGAACCCGGGGTGATGCTCGCTGCTCGTTGACACCGCTAGGAGCGTGACTATAAGACCCGCTGCTGCGGACGGTGCTCCGAGACTTCTCCTGTGACACGTTACATCTGGTAGACTCGCTAACGGTACGCCTGCATAGAATATCCAGCTTGCTTGCATTGAATGTTATGAATGGTCCCATGTGATGTCACATCGTATACTTATTGTATTTCCTTCATTACAGGATGATGTTATGATCTAAATGGAATTAAACCACCAGTTGGACTAAAGTTGTGTGGACCTGATTGGTTTTCCACAACACCGGTTATGTTGGAAAGAGTTTTCAACTTCGGTTTCTAGACTCGTACAAATTCATGGGGGAGCCGCTGTCAAAACTTGCTGGTACAATTAAAAAGTACAATCACTCGAATATCAAACACATCGTACCACCATGGAAAAAGAGCAGTTTAAATGTTGATCTCCTAAAGAGAAAAGGTGTGTACCCATATGATTACATGGATAGTATGGAGAGATTTGAAGAAACAAAGTTGCCTCCTCAGGAAAAGTTTTACAACAAAATGAACAACACAAATATAACAGATAAGGAATATCAACACACACAAAATGTTTGGAATTACTATGGGATCAGAACAATGGGTGAATATCATGATGTCTATTTGAAGACAGATGTTCTTCTTCTAGCTGAGGTCTTTGAAGATTTCAGAGATGTTTGTCGAACATACTACAAGCTTGACCCCGCTCACTATTATACATCACCTGGACTGGCTTGGAGTGCTATGATGAAAGGGGGAGTGAGTATGGATTTGATAACAGATGTTGACATGTTGCTATTCTTTGAAAAGGCTAAACGTGGTGGTATCTCACAAGTGTGTTCAAAAAGATATGTGAAAGCAAATAATAAATATGTACCAGATTATGATAGGGATTCCCCCAGTAATTACTTGATGTACCTTGACGCAAATAACCTATATGGATGGGGAATGTCAGAAGCACTTCCTTATGGTGGATTGAGATGGGTTAAAGACACAGAACGAGCAGTGAATGAAGTACTCGAGTCAACAGATAAAGAGTTGAATGAAAGACCTTACGGATATTATTTAGAAGTCGACCTAAAGCAATGGTTCCCAACCTGTGGTACGCGAGGGCCTTCCAGGTGGTTCGCGACTCAACCTTTAAAAAAAATGATTTGGCCTGATAATTTTCTTATTTCTGATTTCTGATATATTTCATGATTTCCGATGTGCTGTGAGCAAAGTTATGCCCCGCATCGACCAGCTGGTGGAGAAGAAACAGATGCAGCCCTCGCATTAAATTGAAATAAGCCTGATATCCTATCGAATTGAGTTTTTCTGGAACCAGGTGGTACGCGGATTGAGTTTTTCTGGAACCAGGTGGTACGCGGATTGAGTTTTTCTGGAACCAGGTGGTACGCGGATTGAGTTTTTCTGGAACCAGGTGGTACGCGGATTGAGTTTTTCTGGAACCAGGTGGTACGCGGCGACGGTACGGGACCTCCAAGTGGTACTCGATCAGAAAACGGTTGGGAAACGATGACCTAAAGTATCCCGAGGAACTTCATGAAGCACATAAAGACTTACCTTATTGTTGTGAGAGCATGGAACCAAAGTTGTCTTGGAGAGGTGATTACCAGAAATTATTTGGAAAACGGCCACAGCCGGGGAAGAAACTCCTCACAACATTGTACGATAAGAAAAACTATGTCATACATCAAAGGAATCTACTTCAATGTGTTGAGGCTGGTTTGATCATTGAAAAGGTGCATGGAGTTGTAAAGTTTAAACAAAGCCGTTGGATGAAAGATTATATTGATTTTAACACACAACAGAGAACCGTTTCAGCTGCTGAGGGGGATGGAGCAAAGAAAAACTTTTTCAAGTTGATGAATAATTCAGTATTTGGAAAGACAATGGAAAATGTGAGAAACCGTCAGAATGTCAAAATAACAAACACGTGGCCACAAGCACGAAAGTTGATTAATAAACCGAGCTTTAAAAGAGCAGAGATCTTTAGTGAGGAATTGGTAGCCATACACATGGGAAAGGAAAGTGTTGTTATGGATAAACCAATTTACATTGGGGCAACAATCTTGGATCTCTCGAAACTTTTAATGTACAATTATTGGTATAAGGAATTGAAACCACAATATGGAGATAATGTAGCGGCTACCGCTGGGTTTTCACAATCGCCTTGCACCTATCAAGGACGCGGAGCGATCACCATGCCGGGCTCGTTCAGGACGCCCGGGCAGGCCCGCGCTCAACTTGCCAGGCCTCGGTCGGGACGCTGGGCCACGCCCCCTCTCGCCTTTCCTGGGCAAACGCTCCGGGATAATATGTATATATATTGCTGCCCGATAAACGGGCTTTTCAGAGTGCCTGAGTGTTTGGTTTGATTAAAGCAACTCGGATGAATTCCAGCTTTTTGTCGCGTCCATTCTTCCGATCGACGTGGGAGCCCCAGCTCCTTCATTGGTGACCTACCGACATGGACACGGCAGTCGCCCTTAAACTGCCTACCTTCTGGGAGGCTCACGCGGCGGTTTGGTTCGCACAGGCGGATTCCCTGTTCGCCCTGCGAGGCATCACGGCCGACGACACCCGCTTCCACCATGTGGTAGCAGCGCTCGGTTCGGCCACCGTGGCCCGCGCCGTGAGCCTCCTCGAGAGCCCGCCAGCCGCTGACAAATACGGCGCGATTAAGAAGCTTCTCCTCGACGCTTTCGCCCTCCCATCGGCGGAACGCGCACGGCGCCTGCTCGACCTGCCCGAGCTCGGCGACACGCGCCCTTCCGAGCGAATGGACTACATGCTTTCACTGCTCGGCGAGCACTCTCCGGCATTCCTGTTCCGGGAGCTGTTCCTCCGTCAGCTGCCTAACCCGGTACGCCTCGCCCTGGCAAGCACGACGATCACAGATCCCCGGGCCCTTGCCAGAGAAGCCGACAAGATCTCCGCCGCAGGACAGCGCATCGCAGCGGCGACATGGGACCCACCGCCGTCCGACGCAACACCCATGGCGCCCGAGCACCCGGCACGGTCGACGACCGAACTGCCGACGCAATTGGCGGCCGTTACACCGAGCCGACCACCTCCAGCACGACGACCGGGGCCTCCACCTGACCAACCATGGTGTTACTATCATGCCAGGTTCGGACAGAAGGCCCGGACATGCCGACCCCCGTGCACCTTCGGCAGGCCGGGAAACGGCCGGGCCGGCGTTCATTACCAGCCATGAGCGCCGGCCACACGGGCAACTTACTGTTCATCACGGATAAAGCGTCCGGACGGCGCTTCCTGTGCGACACCGGCGCCCAACTGAGCGTCATACCCGCCTCTGACCAGGACAGAAAATCCACGGTTTGCGGCCCCTCCTTGGTTGCGGCCAACGGATCGACCATCCGCACCTTCGGCCCGCGCAACGTCACCCTCTGCTTCGGCGGCCAACGCTTTGCTTGGACGTTTGTAACCGCAAACGTGCCCATGGCTCTGCTAGGCGCCGACTTCCTCTGCGCACACGGACTGCTGGTGGACGTCCAACGGCGTCGTTTAATCAACGCCGAAACCTTCAGCTCCCTGGTATGCACATTGAGCAGCTCCGCGCCGACCGAGCTGGCATGCGCCGTCCCGGCGGCGAACGAGTTTGCTCGCCTGCTCACGGAGTTCCCGGCCCTCACGCGGCCGACGTTTTCGGCCGTCGCAGTACGGCATGGGATCGAGCACCACATACCAACCACGGGCCCGCCGGTCTACGCCAGGGCCCGCCGCCTCGACCCAGCCAAGCTCGCCGTGGCGAAGGACGAATTCGATGCGTTGGAGCACCTCGGCATCGTGCGGCGCTCCGATAGCGCGTGGGCCTCGCCACTGCACATCGTGCCAAAGCCGGGGGGTGGATGGCGCCCGTGTGGCGACTACCGCCGTCTCAATGACGCTACCACCCCCGACAGGTACCCTATCACGCATATCCAAGACTTCTCCGCCCGTCTGGCGGGACGGGTCATTTTTTCGAAAATTGATCTCATACGGGGATATCACCAGGTACCTGTCAGGGTGGCCGACGTCCCTAAAACGGCAGTCATCACGCCGTTCGGCTTATTCGAATTCTTGCGGATGCCGTTTGGTCTCAAGAACGTGGCTCAGGCGTTCCAGCGCTTGATGGACGGCGTACTGCGTGACCTGCCGTTCCTTTTCGTTTACCTGGACGACATCCTCGTCGCCAGCACGTCCCGGGCCGAGCACCTCCTCCACCTCCGAACACTGTTCGGGCGCCTCAGCGAGCACGGCCTCATCGTCAACCCAGCCAAATGCCACTTCGGCACGACGGCCGTTGATTTTTTGGGCCACCACATCACCAAGAACGGGGCCATGCCGCTGCCAACCAAGGTCGAGGCCATCACCACGTTCCCGCGTCCCCGCACCATAAAGGCCCTGCAGGAATTCCTGGGAATGGTGAATTTTTATCACCGCTTCGTGCCCCGCGCTGCTCAACTCATGCGGCCCCTCTACGAAGCCCTCCGGGGCAAGCCGGCCAAGCACGACATCGCCTGGTCCGCAGCAATGGATGCGGCCTTCCAAAGCTCAAAGCGGGCCCTCGCCGACGCAACACTGCTCGCTCACCCGGTGCTCAACGCTCCCATCGCCCTCACCACGGATGCCTCCGACTACGCGGTGGGCGCCGTACATGAGCAATGGGTGAACGGGGTTTAGCAGCCACTCGCTTTTTTCAGCCGGCAGCTCCGGCCGAACGAGCTCAAATACAGCACGTTTGACCGGGAGCTCCTCGGTCTACACCTGGCCGTCCGCCATTTCCGCCACCTCCTGGAGGGCCGACCTTTCACGGCGTTCGTCGACCACAAGCCGTTGGTTTACGCCATGGCCAAGGTCACGGAGCCGTGGTCGGCCCGCCAACAGCGCCACCTCTCCGCCGTGTCGGAGTTTACCACGGACATCCGGCACGTCGCCGGCAAAAACAACGCCGTGGCCGACTGTCTTTCCCGGGCCAGCGCGAACGCGGTCCACCTGGGCGTGGACTTTGCGCTTATGGCGGCGGACCAAACCACCGACACCACGGTGCAAGCCCTCCGGGCGGCGGACACGGGCCTCCGCCTGGCCGACATCCCCTTCGCGGACACTGTCCTGCTCTGCGACGTCTCCCAAGGCCAGCCTCGCCCCATCGTGCCCGTCACCTGGCAACGCCGCATCTTCGCCTCCCTCCACGGCCTTTCCCACCCGGGCCGGAAAGCTTCCCAGAAGCTGGTGTCGGCGCGATTCATCTGGCACGGCCTTCGTCGGGACGTCCGCGATTGGACCAGCACCTGCACGGCCTGCCAATGGGCCAAGGTCCACCGACACACCCAGGCCCCGCTGGCACCTTTCACCGTGCCTGAACGACGTTTCGACCACGTCAACGTGGATCTGGTGGGCCCCCTCCCCCCGTCACGGGGGTTCACACACCTGCTCACCATGGTGGACAGGACCACCAGGTGGCCGGAGGCCGTTCCCCTCGTCTCCACCACCACCGCCGAAGTGGCGCAGGCTTTCATCGCCACCTGGGTCGCCCGCTTCGGCGCACCGGCGGACATCTCGTCAGACCGCGGACCACAGTTCACCTCCGAGCTGTGGGGCACGGTCGCCCGCAACCTGGGGGTCAAGCTCCACCATACTACGGCCTACCAACCCCAAGCAAACGGGTTGTGCGAGCGATTCCACCGCTCCATGAAGGCCGCGCTCATGGCCGGCCTTCAAGACGGCGGTTGGGCCGACCGGCTGCTGTGGGTCCTTTTGGGCCTCCGCACGGCCCCCAAGGAGGACCTCCAGGCATCCACCGCCGAGCTTGTCTATGGCCAGGCGCTACGCGTCCCGGGCGAATTCGTGCCCGACGCTACCAGTCCCTGGTCCGCAGCTCACCAGCGCTCGGACCTCCAGGAGGCCGCCCGACGGTTTGCCCCCGTGCCAACATCCCACCACGGTGACCCCCAGTCCTACGTCCCCCCAGCACTTCGCACAGCGGAGTATGTTTTTGTGCTTCACGACGCACGTCGGGGGCCACTCCGGCCGCCGTACGACGGGCCCTTCCGGGTGCTGCGACGGGACGACAAGTCGTTCGTCATCGACATCGGCGGCAGGTCGGACCGGATTGCGGTGGACCGCCTCAAGCCGGCGCACGTGGATGTCGACCACCCACCACGGGTGGCCCTTCCGCCGCGGCGAGGCCGCCCCCCGTCCACGGTGCCCCCCACTCGACCGCCCACCACCACACCGGACCCCCTCCCACGACCCGCCAGGGGTCGCTTCGGCCGGGTCATCAGGACCCCCCTCAAATTGACCCTGCTGGTGCAAGTCGATTCTGGGGGGATGTGTATAGCGGCTACCGCTGGGTTTTCACAATCGCCTTGCACCTATCAAGGACGCGGAGCGATCACCATGCCGGGCTCGTCCAGGACGCCCGGGCAGGCCCGCGCTCAACTTGCCAGGCCTCGGTCGGGACGCTGGGCCACGCCCCCTCTCGCCTTTCCTGGGCAAACGCTCCGGGATAATATGTATTGTAACGATTTTGAGAAGTGTGTAACGAATTTGAGAAGTGTAACGGTTTTGGAGGAAGTGTAACGAATGTGGAAACGTTACAATGTGAACGTTACAAAAGAATGGTAACATCCTCGTAATGTAAATAATGGTCGCAGCCGTCGTCCTAGTTAATTCCATGAAACTTACACGCAGGTCACGATATATCTTTTAAATAGTGTATTTCCTTATTCCATGTAGGCTAAATATGTGTTTCCCACTAGATTGACTTTGCATTGTATCAAACAAAATAAGCGTAGGCCCTTCCAATTTCCCCAAAACCTCCTTTCCAATTGCCTTCCGCATTTTGGGCGGTTTTCTTCAACCATCATTGGCCACGAGGTAGGGTCGGAGAAGAAAGGCGTGTCTCCACCTCGTCATAAGAGGGAAGGAGTGAACCAACCCTAACAGCCAATCAGCACCGCGGTGAGCGACCCGGTAGGCGTGCCCTCGGAGCCGGCGGCTTGATTTCGCCCGAGGTGATAAAAGCGACTGTAAGGGACTGCTTTACGAGAGGCCTTGGGAGATGACCCTGGGAGATTAGCAAAAGAGGCTGCACCAAGAGGAGCGGTGAGATGCGAAATGCTCCAAGCCAAAGAGGAGAGGTACTCGGCAAGGAAACCAGCTTTGGAGAGACGCGCTGAAAGGAGGGAGACGGCTCCACCCCAAGAAGAGGAGCAGGTGTGCCGAACCAGCGCGTGACGTCTACCGCAGCGGATACACGACGGAGGGTTTCCCGCCAAAACCGCGAGGAATTGCGAGCTGCGGCCTCCCGACTTTGCCTCCCTCTCAAGCAATCCACCTCAAGCCCTACCTGCCTGCATTATCCCCTGTGTAAGTGTGAACGTCCTGTCCTGCTCGTTGTCTTGGGGTTAAGTAAAAATGAATAGTGTAAGTTAACGATTCGCTGTGTTACTGCTTCTTCCATCCATTGCTGTGTGTGTATAATAAATCTGTTCTTCCTCCGTATTCTTCTTCTTCTTTTTCATTCTCTTTCGGTCGCTTTAGAGGTTTCCCGATTGAATATCTGTGGGGCGATCTGGTCAACGTCGGGTGGAATCGGGTTCTAATCGGGGAGTAACTGTTCGGACGCGGTTAAATACACCACCGCTCGGTCAATATAACATCTAAAAGCCGCGTCTGTAACAATTGGTGTCAGGAGTGGGATTCGGACCTGGGACTAAATTTGTTAGGCCCAAATTTTGGAACACCAATTGTACTATTAGAGTAACAATTGGTGTCGAGGAGTGAAATCGGACCCGAAATCGGACCCGAAGCGCGCTTAACGCGCTCAAAATTTGGAGCTGCTGGAAATTTGTGTTGTTTTAAAGCAAAACCCGAATTTTGAGATCGCGCCATGGACAATAAAGGCGATCGGATGTCGGTGGGAGAGATAGACAGGGTGGAATCGACCCAGGACCTAGGGGAAATGTATGTGGATGAAAGGGAGGAGGAGAGCAATGAGGAGGCGGTTGAGGGGGTATCAGGCGCACCAAATGGCGCCCTCGCGCACATGGTTATTGCGGCACCAAATTTAGCCGCGCTCGTGGTCGCGGCAGCCGAGCCAGAGATGCCAGGGTACATGCGAGCCTTCATGGCCCAATTCATGGTGGAAATGCAGAGAGAAAACGACATTATGGAACGAATAGAAAACAGAATGAGGGCTGATAATGAGCGAATAACGAAAGAATGGGGAAACCAAATTGAAGCAATAACGAACGAATTGGGAAACCAAATTGAAGCAACAACGAACAGAATGAGGGCCGATAGGGAGGAAAGGGAGCAGAGGGACAGAGACCGCAAGTTGGGCGAAAGGGTCCCAGGGGTGCACGAGGAAGTAACGCGGGTCGAAAAGCGCTGGTTGAGCGAAGCGGAGAAAAGCACGGGTACAATGACGGGGGTAGAAATCGCGACACGGGGTTTGGAAAAGCCGGCGACCGCTGAGGTAGAGGAGGGTGTTTTATTAAAGCCAGCGGTCGCCGAGGTTAATAAAGAAAAAGCAGTGCTGGGAATTAAAATTGAAGAGATGACGGAGGTAGCCCGGGAATTGCAGGGAGAAATGGATTATGTACAAAGTCCCTGCTCACATCACGATGCTGTGCTTAACCCGAATGGAAGTTTGCAGGTTCGCGTGGAGAAAAGGATCCCCCAGGTGAGTCGTGCTGTTGTGTATTGTGCGGGGAGATTTTGTAAGAGGATGTTTGGCGACAAAAGAATTGTCGCGCGATTGGGATCGATATGGCACCCGGGCGTTGGTGAAGGGTCCCGTGTGAGTGGAAATGGCACGCGGGGGAGAAAAAAGTGTGCGTCGGCGAGTGGGTGTGCTATAAAGTGTGGGAGTGAAACCGAGTGCGAGCGAGAATGCACGTCGGGGTGTACGGAGTGTGACACGAATAGTGAGTTGGTGATGGCGCAGGTGCGAGAGGGCACATCGGAGCGCGAGTGTGAAACCGAGTGCGAGCGAGAATGCACGTCGGGGTGTACGGAGAGTGACACGAATAGTGAGTTGGTGATGGCGCAGGTGCGAGAGGGCACATCGGAGCGCGAGTGTGAAACCGAGTGCGAGCGAGAATGCATGTCGGGGTGTACGGAGAGTGACACGAATAGTGAGTTGGTGATGGCGCAGGTGCGAGAGGGCACATCGGAGCGCGAGTGTGAAACCGAGTGCGAGCGAGAATGCACGTCGGGGTGTACGGAGAGTGACACGAATAGTGAGTTGGTGATGGCGCAGGTGCGAGAGGGCACATCGGAGCGCGAGTGTGAAACCGAGTGCGAGCGAGAATGCACGTCGGGGTGTACGGAGAGTGACACGAATAGTGAGTTGGTGATGGCGCAGGTGCGAGAGGGCACATCGGAGCGCGAGTGTGAAACCGAGTGCGAGTGAGAATGCACGTCGGGGTGTACGGAGTGTGACACGAATAGTGAGTTGGTGATGGCGCAGGTGCGAGAGGGCACATCGGAGCGCGAGTGTGAAACCGAGTGCGAGCGAGAATGCACGTCGGGGTGTACGAAGTGTGACACGGAGAGTAAGGTGGTGGTGGAACGTGTGCGAGGAAGCACACCTGAGTTGGTCATGGCGCGGGTGTGGGAGAGCCCATGTGAGCGCGTTAGTGGGTGGATGCAAGAGTGCACGCCCATGGCGAGTGTTACGGAGGACGTAACGGAGGAGAGGTGTGGACCAAAGTGTGCGCGAGAGGTGTGGTGTGTAACAGGGAGAGCGTTGGGGGAATGTACGGACGGCGTTGGAACGCCAGGTTTTGTGAGGGTGAAAGGGGTAGCGTATGCTTGTAAGCATGCAAGTAAAGCATCGATGGTAACCGGGTTAGTGGTTAGAGCGACGGATAGCCGATGCGAGCACTCGGTGCGAGGGGTGCTTTGTTGGGTGCGAGGCCCGGCGCGGGTCGATGCTGCGTCGCTTCTCTTCGAAGCGTCGTTGCCGATTCGGGCTTGGCCCCGCCCCGCACGGTCGAGTCCGGGCTTTGTCGGGCGAGGCGACCGGTCCGGTTCAAGGGCGAGTGGGAGGAGGCGGAACGGTGCCCCCTCGTGGGGACGGGGTTCCGACCGGGGGAGATTGAGCCATCGGGCCCGGGACCGCAAGGTGCCGCGCCGAGATGGTGCGTGGAGCCTCGGTCCAACCAAACCACCTCCCTTGAACCGAAAGCCGGACGGATTCAACCTGCAGGCAACCAAACCACCCGAATTCATTGCTCGGCTTTACGAAGCCGAGTTTAATGATGTCATGACGCACCGAGGCTAGGATATAGCGGACTGTGATGATGGTGATCGTGATAGTGATAGTGTTTTGATCCGAAATTTAGAAAAGTGAATAGAATTGGCAGTAAATGGAAAATTTTTGAATTGGTTGGAATCTGGACGAACAAAATTGATAGTGAGAGACCCCCGATGTGGTGGGATGGCAAATCCACCATCCCTCACAGACGTGGGGGCAAATGCGCAATAGTTTATGGGGTGGCTATGACAACTGAGCCAGGGAGGGCTTGGATAATTGTAGGGATTTTTTTTTTGTTTTTTGTTTTTTTTTTTTTTGTATACAAGGTCGAGGCTCGTGAAAGAGCGAACATTAATCACACAGAAAGACAAACCGACACATAAAACATATAACATAGGGAGCGGTAGACAAGATGGGGAGAGAGGGGGAAGGACACAAACACAACATTTGAGAGCAGGGACCGAGAGACATGGAGACATCGAGAGATCTGAGAGAGGGCGAGGGCTTTGAGGGGGGGGGCGTGGGAAGGGGGCGGTGGGAGAGGTATAAAACATATGGACACTGCCAGGACTTCCAGGAAAGAAGTTGGAATTTCAAACAAGGTGGATCTGGGGTGAATTAGCGGGGGTAGAAAAGATCAAGGTTTTGGATGGGGGAAGATAAGAGATGGTGGTGAACAGCTGTTTTAAAGACCTGGAGGGAGGAGTGGGATTGAAGGGAGTGAGGGAGTTTGTTCCAGAGGCGGGAGAAAAGAGGAATGAAAGAGTGAAGGTGAGCAGAGAGCCGAGATTTCGGCAGTTTAACCATCAGAGGGTTGCTGGCAGATCTTGTGCGACCTGTAGGAATATTTGGGGGACAGAGCACAGAGAGAGCTGGGGGTGCAAGGCCGGAGAGGAGTCGGTAGAAGACAGAAAGACCACCTACCTGCCTGCTGTGAGTGAGTGAAAGGCCCTCAGAGATAGCTTCATCGCGGGAGATTCCAATAATTCTGAAAGCTTTGGTTTCAACAGCGTGAAGCCGAGCTAGGTGTGAGGCAGGAGCACCGGCCCATAGGGGAGAACAGTATTCCATTGAGCTGCGGATGAAAGCCTTGTATGTGGTGAGGAGCTCAGGTGTGCCGAGGAAGGACTTCGCACGACGGAGGATGCCCAGTCGGCGACTGGCTTTGGAGGCCAGCTTGGAAATGTGGTTTTCCCAAGAAAGATCATGGCAGATAGTGAGACCCAAAATCTTGAGCGACAGAACTTCTTGGAGAGGATTGTTGAGAAAGTAGATGGGAGGGTTGTCCAGTCGATCTTTTCGGAGAGACATAGTAAGAGTGTGAGATTTGTCAGGATTGAAAGACATGTTCCACTTGTTTGACCAGTCTGTGATTTTGTCCAGGTCTTCAGAGAGTGAGGAGGCAGCAGACTGCCGATCTGAGGGAAGAGGAATGGAGCGGCAGAGAGTGGAGTCATCAGCAAAGAGATAGAGAGGATTTTCGAGAGAGTCAGAGAGATCATTGATGAAGACCAGAAAAAGCACGGGGCCCAGAACACTGCCTTGGGGAACTCCAGCCTGAACAGGAAGAGGAGATGAGAGAAACCCATTCAGGGCCACACGTTGACGACGGCTAGAGAGGAAGTCCGCCAGCCATGCGTGGAGATTTCCATGGATACCAAAGGAGGAGAGTTTGGTGAGCAGAGCGGGGTGCCAGACCGTGTCGAAGGCACGTGATATGTCGAGGGAGACAGCTCTAATTTCCTGTTTGGCATTGAGGACCTCCATCCATTGTTGAGACAGCAGAAGCAGCATGTCCAGAGTAGAGTGACCTGGTCTGAAACCAAATTGATGATCAGAGATCAAGCCATTGGAGAAGAGGAAAGATTTCATATCCGAAGCAATGATGGATTCCATGACTTTGCTGATAATTGGGAGAAGGCTGATTGGTCTGTAGTTGCTAGGATCTGTTTTTGCACCTTTTTTGTGCAAAGCGGTGATGTTGGCTGATTTCCAAGCAGATGGCAGTTGACCTTGAGCAAAAGAGAGGGTGAAGAGAACAGAGAGAGGGTGAGATAGAGCAGCAGAGCAGGATTTTAGGACCCGTGGGCTGATGCCGTCGGGTCCAGTTGCAGAATCAGAGTCGAGGGTTGACAGAAACTTTTCCACCTTGTCAGGAGGAAAGGACACAGAGTCCAGGAGCAGCAGGGTACGACTGGGTATGGTGGGTACAGAGAGGGATGGGTTTGGGACACAAGATTTAGAGGCAAACACAGAGTTGAGGCATTCAGCTTTTTCACGTGCGGAGTCAGCTGTGTAGCCGTTTGAGGTAATGGAGGGGATGGAGGGGGAACAAACACCAGAAACGGATTTGACCAGACGCCACCAGGATTTGGAAGAGGGAGACAGATAAGAGAGTTCGGTCTTGAGAACGGAGAGATATTGTTTCCTGGCTCTCCTGAGGGTGGACACACACTTGTTTCGGGCTTTGTGAAAGGAAATGAGATTTCCTTCCGTTGGATTTGCTTTCCAGGAGACGAAGGCAAGTTGTTTCTGGGCAACAGCCTCACCACAAGATTCCGTGTACCATGGACGGGAGGAAGGGTATGACAACTGAAGACGAGATGGGATAAATCTGTGCATGAGAGAGAGCAATTTACTTTGGAAGAATTCCCAGGATGAGTTGATGTCAGAGGTGGTAGAGATGGGAGACCAGTCCAGATGATTGATGGCTGCTTGAAGACCGTGCCAGTTGGCCTGAGTGAAATGCCAGACTCGTCGACGCTGAGCAGGCTCCCTGAGGATGGTCAGAGAGATGTCCACTTTAACAAGGACATGATCAGATGATCCGATCGGAGCAGAAGAAGAGCAGCAGACATTTTCAGGGAAGTTAGTCATAACCAAGTCCAGAAGAGAACATGTTCCGTTGACTGAGATCCGGGTCGGGAAATTGACAGATTGTGTCAGTCCCAGTGAGTCGCAGAAGTCCTTTGCTGAGGAGCCATGGCTGGTGAGAGAGGTACCCACACCCAGCCAACTGGCATGATGACAGTTGAAATCACCACATATGAGGAAGAGAGAGTTGGGATGAGTAGATAGAAGTTCGTCCATATCATCAGACAGCGAGATGTAGATGGAGTCATCACTGTTTGGTGGACGGTACAACACACATATGAACAAGAGGTGGGAGCGAAGGGGAAGCCGTAGCCAGAGGTATTCCTGGGGGGGAGGTGGAGAGAGTGCAGTGCAGGGCGAGTGAGGAAGAGAGTTTTTGATAAAGATAGCAACCCCGCCTCCAGGACGAGGCTCAGGTCTATCATACCGGAGGAGGGAGTAGCCCGGGAGAGATACTATGGAATCAGAGACATCATAAAGGAGGAAAGTTTCTGTTAAGCAGATCACGTCTGGTTTGACAGAAGCAACCTGTATGGAGAGATCAGTTAAGTTTGAACGAAGGCCCCGGATGTTTGAGGTCCATACCGTTAATGAAGAGGAAGGGGGAGCATCAGATACAGAACAGGGGGGAGGAGGGGTAGGGTAAGATGTGGAAGAGGTGGAAGAGGTAGGGAGAGCTGTTGAAGGTGTGTCAGAGATTTCAGAATAGCTCGGAGAAAGGGAAGGATGGGGCGGACAAAAGGTTTGATGGTGATTGGGTGAGCCACAATGAGGTGTTATTTGAGGAGGGGGAAGAGCGAGGCAGAAGGTTGGGGGAGATGGAGGTGAGAGTTTGAAGGGGGAAGAAGCGGGGAGGACGCTTTGAGGAGGGGGAGTGAGAGGGGGGAAATTGAGAGGCAATGAGGGTGGGGAGATTTGAAGGGGAGGGGTGAGGGGGAAGTTTGGGAGGGAAGGGGCAAGGGGAGGGATTTGAAAGGGATGGGATATGGGGGAGATTTGGAGGGGAGGGGTGAGGCAGGAGTCTAGGAGGGGAGGGGCGAGGGGGCGTCTTGGCGGGGAGGGGTGAGGGGGTCGTTTAGGAGGGAGGGGGCAAGGGGGGAGATTTGAAAGGGATGGGTGATGGGGAAGATTTGGAGGGGAGGGGTGATGGGGAAGATTTGGAGGGGAGGGGTTATGGGGAAGATTTGGAGGGGAGGGGTGAGATTGGATTTTTGAAAGTGTACGATTTATGGGAAACGAACATTTATTGCAAAATGAGTTGCTTGTGACCTTCGAGTTAAAAATACGTTTAAGGACGCTGGATGGAGGATGGAGTGCAGGAGAGTTTAGGGAATGTAGAAAAAAGGCACTATAGGAGATGGATATTTTTTTTGGGATGAATTGATTTGGTGAGCAAGTCGAAAGCAGCCTTTTAAAGAAGAAGAAGAAAAAGGTGTTATAAAATATGACGGAATACATAACTTGAGGGGAAAGTGTAAACATTGAAGGTTTAGTTAGTGGTTTAGGGATCTAGCGAAGATGACATTAGGTAACGTTAAGTTTAGTTAGTGACTGATACCTGTAGTGGGGACGCAGGTAGATTAGTGTGGATTATAATGACGTGGGAGCGCAATAGTTTAAAGGGACGACTGGGAAGCGCAAGTTTCAGAGGGGAGTAGTTAGCTGAGATGATGCCGTGTGTGTGAGGATTGAACAGGTGAGAATGGAACAGGTGTGATTGCACAGGTGTGCAACTGAACAGGTGTGTGGAGCAGTGTATGAGGGAGTAGTGGTGATTGCGTGTTGTGTTGACCAAATGGTCCAGGAAGAAAGGAGGGTGCAGGTGGCACCAGGTGTGAGGGCACAGGTGTGCAACAACAGGTGTATGTGGCTGTGTGGAATAAATGGTAGTGTGGAATATCTGGAGTATTGGAATGGATGGTCGTGGAGTGAGAATGGTGGAAATTGTGGAGTGGAGTGGATGGTGCGAAGGTGTGAATGGGGGAAGAGTGGACCCCCATCACGGATACCCGGGGCGGGTAGTGTAAGTGTTAGGTAGAGGGTACAGGTAAATTGTGGTTGAATATTGGCATCTGTGGTGCGGGTGACAGAATGGTATTTGGATGGGTGCATTAGTGTTGTGGAAATGGCTGGGCGTGTAGCCTGTTAGTGTGTGTAGTTGGTTTGGGCACTCCACCACTGTAAGGATGTCGGCCAGGTGAGGCCGCAGGTGGGCTCTGGGAGCCGGTAGTAGTTGTTGTGGATGGGGCCCGAGGATCCGGAGGACGGACCCGGGTAGCCCAGTGCCAGAGGGCACCATGGGGTGACAGAGCCAGGAGAGGGGCTGTCCCCAGTTAGTTAGGTTAGGGTGAGGAGCTAGGTAAGCTCGGGTGGCAACTACAGTGGTGGAGGTGTGCAGGTGGGTAGACCTGTTGGGAGAGCTAGACGTCGCAGCCCAGAAATTGTGCTAGAGCACCGGGAGATGAATCGGGGGAGTGAGACCCCAAATGGAGAAGCACCACAGTTTGGTCAATGGGAATTGGTTATTAGAACCCATAGTGTAAGTTGGCCAATGAATTGGCAGGGAAAGACCCCGGGTAGTGTAAAGTGTGTTAAAGTCATTTAGAAAATAGTTAGGATGAAGGATCTCCTCGCACCATCTGCATCCACTCACCTGAGGTGACAGGTACTCCACACCATGCCATGTTTTGATTATTTTTTATGATGCAAATGTTTGGATTGTGAGACACATCATGACGTGGGTGTGACATTGTGCGTAATTCCATCTCTCCCTCCTTATGAGGATTGATGATGAATTGGTAATGGCAAATTTTGAAGTAGAGGGATTGTGGGGACGAATTTGGTATAGGGGAAATATGGGGAAGACGTGACAGTAGTGACGAATTGGTAATCTGTAGATTTTGTACATATGGGGTAAGGGCAAGGGCAAGGGTAGGGTAGGTGACAGGGGGGTGACGTACGGTAGGGACGAGCTTTCTCACTTCGCCCTCCGTACGCATTTCGCCTTGCATTGCCTTATTGACGTGTACCCTTGTGACCTTACCCCTCGCTCAATTGTCTTTCTTTTGTCTCCCACATGACCTGTGCGCCATTGGGTGCCGAGTGGAGCGTGCGTGAGGTGGCCATTGTGCGCCCGAGATTCCCAGAACCAGCATGCATTGCGTTGATGTACCACTGTATGGACCGCTGTTCTGCGGCCAAGTACCACTTGATGGACCCCAGGTTCTGGGGCAGGGCACCTCTGTTGGAGACCGGCCATAGTGGCCAGGGAATCTTGCTTGCGGACCTCGGTAAGGTGGCACCTATGACAAACAGGTGGACCACCCTTAGTTGGCCCCTGAGGCCCTAAATAAAAATGGACACAAGTTGTGCTTTTTATTATTTCCAACTAGGCCGCATGAAGCCAGAAGACGTCGGGAAGAACATCGGCCCAGCAGAGAAAGAGAAGACCACCACCAGTTGTTTTGTTGTGTTTATTATGAACCATGGTGACTGCGCACCGAGTGGTGCTTTTGGTGCTTTGTGGTGCTTTTGGGTGCTTTTGGGTGCTTTGGTGGTATTGGTACTGGTGCATCGATGCAATGCGTGCTGTCTCCTCCCTCCCAACAGGAATTTCTTTTTTTTTTCTTGTTCCCTAAAAAGAAAGAAGAAAAAAAAAAAAAAACACAGGTCCTGGGTTGCGTTGTAAATAAGAAATCACGTCATTGTAAATAATGCTCCCCACCGTAAATGTATAGTTTGAGAATAATTCCGTAATTCGGTTAGCTGTGGGCTTGAGTCTGTTAGACAGGGTGCAATGCAATAGGGGGACATACTTATTTGTGTTTTAAGATTGTCACACTCAGGGTCAGGTTAATTGTAGAGGGAATTACACCTACGTGTCACACTAAGTTAAAGTTTAGTAGGCCCGAGGACGGGCCTGAAGAAAGGAGGGTGCAGTGTAACGATTTTGAGAAGTGTGTAACGAATTTGAGAAGTGTAACGGTTTTGGAGGAAGTGTAACGAATGTGGAAACGTTACAATGTGAACGTTACAAAAGTATGGTAACATCCTCGTAATGTAAATAATGGTCGCAGCCGTCGTCCTAGTTAATTCCATGAAACTTACACGCAGGTCACGATATATCTTTTAAATAGTGTATTTCCTTATTCCATGCAGGCTAAATATGTGTTTCCCACTAGATTGACTTTGCATTGTATCAAACAAAATAAGCGTAGGCCCTTCCAATTTCCCCAAAACCTCCTTTCCAATTGCCTTCCCCATTTTGGGCGGTTTTCTTCAACCACCATTGGCCACGAGGTAGGGTCGGAGAAGAAAGGCGTGTCTCCACCTCGTCATAAGAGGGAAGGAGTGAACCAACCCTAACAGCCAATCAGCACCGCGGTGAGCGACCCGGTAGGCGTTCCCTCGGAGCCGGCGGCTTGATTTCGCCCGAGGTGATAAAAGCGACTGTAAGGGACTGCTTTACGAGAGGCCTTGAGAGATGACCCTGGGAGATGAGCAAAAGAGGCTGCACCAAGAGGAGCGGTGAGATGCGAAACGCTCCAAGCCAAAGAGGAGAGGTACTCGGCAAGGAAACCAGCTTTGGAGAGACGCGCTGAAAGGAGGGAGACGGCTCCACCCCAAGAAGAGGAGCAGGTGTGCCGAACCAGCGCGTGACGTCTACCGCAGCGGATACACGACGGAGGGTTTCCCGCCAAAACCGCGAGGAATTGCGAGCTGCGGCCTCCCGACTTTGCCTCCCTCTCAAGCAATCCACCTCAAGCCCTACCTGCCTGCATTATCCCCTGTGTAAGTGTGAACGTCCTGTCCTGCTCGTTGTCTTGGGGTTAAGTAAAAATGAATAGTGTAAGTTAACGATTCGCTGTGTTACTGCTTCTTCCATCCATTGCTGTGTGTGTATAATAAAGCTGTTCTTCCTCCATATTCTTCTTCTTCTTCTTTTTCATTCTCTTTCGGTCGCTTTAGAGGTTTCCCGATTGAATATCTGTGGGGCGATCTGGTCAACGTCGGGTGGAATCGGGTTCTAATCGGGGAGTAACTGTTCGGACGCGGTTAAATACACCACCGCTCGGTCAATATAACATCTAAAAGCCGCGTCTGTAACAGTATATATATTGCTGCCCGATAAACGGGCTTTTCAGAGTGCCTGAGTGTTTGGTTTGATTAAAGCAACTCGGATGAATTCCAGCTTTTTATCGCGTCCATTCTTCCGATCGACGTGGGAGCCCCAGCTCCTTCAATAACATTGAACTAATGTATATGGACACAGATAGCTTTGTTGTTAATACTAGGGCATGCCCGTACTATATATATATCTAAAATTATATCCCCCCCCTCTATTTACATGAAATGGTTTGGTCCAAGGCGAACGGCTTGCGAGTGGTGACAATCCCCCCCCTCTATTTACATGAAATGGTTTGGTCCAAAGCGAACGGCTTCCGGAGTTTGGTAAAGAAATCGCCATCGCGTGCACAAACGCGCAGGAAAGCGAATGAATCGCAAATTCGTTTTTATTAGTTTTAAAACATAGTTTAACGCCAACATAGTTTGCAAACGTGAAATAAATGAATACGCTCTCAAATGTGCCATCCGAGGCAGAGTGTGTCCGCCACGTTCGGCACACGCGATAGTTCGCTGCTCTCTGATTGGTTGAATCGTTTTTTGGACATAGCTCGGTAAGTAATTGTCCGATTAATATGAAACCTTGAAAAGGCACATCCTCGGGTCCCCAGCAATATACCTGGCAAGTTAAAAGTATATCGGACCCGTGGTTGTCGAGAAACAGCGGTCACAGACAAACGTACAGACGTACAAACGTACAGAGATTACTGGAATTATAGATAGACTAGGGCATTGCCCGTACTATATCTATATCTAAAATTATATCCCCCCCCTCTATTTACATGAAATGGTTTGGTCCAAAGCGAACGGCTTGCGAGTACGGTGACAATCCCCCCCCTCTATTTACATGCAATGGTTTGGTCCAAAGCGAACGGCTTGCGAGTACGGTGACAATCCCCCCCCTCTATTTACATGAAATGGTTTGGTCCAAAGCGAACGGCTTCCGGAGTTTGGTAAAGAAATCGCCATCGCGTGCACAAACGCGCAGGAAAGCGAATGAATCGCAAATTCGTTTTTATTAGTTGTAAAACATAGTTTAACGCCAACATAGTTTGCAAACGTGAAATAAATGAATACGCTCTCAAATGTGCCATCCGAGGCAGAGTGTGTCCGCCACGTTCGGCACACGCGATAGTTCGCTGCTCTCTGATTGGTTGAATCGTTTTTTGGACATAGCTCGGTAAGTAATTGTCCGATTAATATGAAACCTTGAAAAGGCACATCCTCGGGTCCCCAGCAATATACCTGGCAAGTTAAAAGTATATCGGACCCGTGGTTGTCGAGAAACAGCGGTCACAGACAAACGTACAGACGTACAAACGTACAGAGATTACTGGAATTATAGATAGATAAAGACAAAAGATGTTTACAAGGATATGAAGAAAAGTGATACATATGACACGAGTAAATACCCCAAGACACATCCCTTGTACGACACAAAAAACGCAATGGTTATAGGAAAATTCAAGGATGAAGAAGCTGGGAATATCATAACAGAGTTTGTTGCGTTGAGGGCGAAGGCACATGGTTTCAGACTTGTTGATGGGGTAGAGAAAAAGAAGTTCAAGGGGATTAAAAAGGTGGTTGTTGATCAGACGATTAATTTCGATGATTACTACAAGTGCTTAATGACGAGGGACCCACAAAAGAGAAGTATGAATAAGATACGGAGTTATAGCCACAAACTATTTTCAGGGACAATGGAGAAGATTGCTTTGGTGGCCTATGATGATAAGAGATATATTGAAGATGATGGGATAACATGTCGCCCATATGGGTTTTATAGTATTTAAATGGTAGATAATAAATATCAAACTAAGGAGTGGAGGTTGAGTCAACCTTGGTACAAAAATGGTAAACATAATGAGTGTGAGATTTACCAGAAACAAATGTTAAGGAATATGGGGTATGATCTAAAGGACACCAGTGTTAGACTTGTTATTAAAACAGGTTTCTTTGTTTCTGGTGCATCCTTTGAAAACAGTGAGAACTTTGATGGGTATGTTTATATTGGAAATAAACTTATTTATTTTAATCGAAAAATGATATGTGGACGAGGAGGTGCACAGACTCGTTCACTTCGTGAGGTCTTTCATTTTGTGGAAGCTCAGAAATTAAATAAGGATAAGGGAGTTTTGTTTGTAAACATTCTATATGGTGATGGGTGTTCTAGAGGAATGGAAGCAGGGATTCGAGGTAATGATGGTAATGTTTTCGTGGGGGCAATGGGTGCGTTTGGGAGGATGATTGCCTGATCGGGGGTCGTTGGGGCTACCATGTGTTTTTGGGTTAGAAGAAAAGGGTCGTTTTAGGGTCGTTTTGGGGTATTTTACATGTTATGGCTAAAACCCCGTTTATACCACTACTCGCATTCAACCAATTCACACTGAACATTGATCTAGCAACCGCATTCCACCACTTCACACTGAACATTCATCAAGCAACTACATTCCACCACTTCACACTGAACATTCATCGAGCAACTGCATTCAACCACTTCACACTGAACATTCATCCAGCCATCACATTCAAACACTTCACACTGAACAATCATCTAGCAACCACATTCAACCACTTCACACTAAACATTCATCGAGCAACTACATTCCACCACTTCACACTGAACATTCATCAACAACTACATTCCACCACTTCACACTGAACATTCATCGAGCAACTACATTCCACCACTTCACACTGAACATTCATCGAGCAACTACATTCCACCACTTCACACTGAACAATCATCAAGAAACCACAGTCAACCACTTCACACTGAACATACATCGAGCAACTACATTCCACCACTTCACACTGAACATACATCGAGCAACTACATTCCACCACTTCACACTGAACAATCATCAAGAAACCACAGTCAACGACTTCACACTGAACATACATCGAGCAACTACATTCCACCACTTCACACTGAACATTCATCGAGCAACTACATTCAACCACTTCACACTGAACATTCATCGAGCAACTGCATTCAACCACTTCACACTGAACATTCATCTAGCAACTACATTCCACCACTTCACACTGAACATTCATCTAGCAACTACATTCAACCACTTCACACTGAACATTCATCTAGCAACTACATTCCACCACTTCACACTGAACATTCATCTAGCAACTACATTCCACCACTTCACACTAAACATTCATCGAGCAACTACATTCCACCACTTCACACTGAACATTCATCAACAACTACATTCCACCACTTCACACTGAACATTCATCTAGCAACTACATTCCACCACTTCACACTGAACATTCATCGAGCAACTACATTCCACCACTTCACACTGAACAATCATCAAGAAACCACAGTCAACCACTTCACACTGAACATACATCGAGCAACTACATTCCCCCACTTCACACTGAACAATCATCAAGAAACCACAGTCAACCACTTCACACTGAACATACATCGAGCAACTACATTCCACCACTTCACACTGAACATTCATCGAGCAACTGCATTCAACCACTACACACTGAACATTCATCCAGCCATCACATTCAAACACTTCACACTGAACAATCATCTAGCAACCACATTCAACCACTTCACACTGAACATTCATCGAGCAACCTCATTCAACCACTTCACACTGAACATTCATCGAGCAACCGCATTCCACCACTTCACACTGAACATTCATCGAGGAACTACATTCCACCACTTCACACTGAACATTCATCGAGCAACTACATTCCACCACTTCACACTGAACATTCATCGAGCAACTACATTCCACCACTTCACACTGAACATTCATCTAGCAACTACATTCCACCACTTCACACTAAACATTCATCGAGCAACTACATTCCACCACTTCACACTGAACATTCATCGAGCAACTGCATTCAACCACTTCACACTAAACATTCATCGAGCAACTACATTCCACCACTTCACACTAAACATTCATCGAGCAACTGCATTCAACCACTTCACACTGAACATTCATCCAGCCATCACATTCAAACACTTCACACTGAACAATCATCTAGCAACCACATTCAACCACTTCACACTGAACATTCATCGAGTAACTACATTCCACCACTTCACACTGAACATTTATCGAGGAACTACATTCCACCACTTCACACTGAACATTCATCGAGCAACTACATTCCACCACTTCACACTAAACATTCATCGAGCAACTACATTCCACCACTTCACACTGAACATTCATCAACAACTACATTCCACCACTTCACACTGAACATTCATCTAGCAACTACATTCCACCACTTCACACTGAACATTCATCGAGCAACTACATTCCACCACTTCACACTGAACAATCATCAAGAAACCACAGTCAACCACTTCACACTGAACATACATCGAGCAACTACATTCCACCACTTCACACTGAACAATCATCAAGAAACCACAGTCAACCACTTCACACTGAACATACATCGAGCAACTACATTCCACCACTTCACACTGAACATTCATCGAGCAACTACATTCCACCACTTCACACTGAACATTCATCGAGCAACTGCATTCAACCACTTCACACTGAACATTCATCCAGCCATCACATTCCACCACTTCACACTAAACATTCATCGAGCAACTACATTCCACCACTTCACACTGAACATTCATCAACAACTACATTCCACCACTTCACACTGAACATTCATCTAGCAACTGCATTCAACCACTTCACACTGAACATTCATCGAGCAACTGCATTCAACCACTTCACACTGAACATTCAACTAGCAACCTCATCAACCACTTCACATTGAACAATCATCAAGCAACCTCATTCAACCACTTCACATTGAACATTCAACTGGCAACCGCATTCAACCACTTCACATTGAACAATCATCAAGCAACCTCATTCAACCACTTCACATTGAACAATCATCTAGCAACCGCATTCAACCACTTCACATTGAACATTCAACTGGCAACCGCATTCAACCACTTCACATTGAACAATCATCTAGCAACAGCATTCAACCACTTCACATTGAACAATCATCTGGCAACCGCATTCAACCACTTCACATTGAACATTCAACTGGCAACCGCATTCAACCACTTCACATTGAACAATCATCTAGCAACCCCATTCAAACACTTCACACTGAACATTCATCAAGCAACCTCATTCAACCAATTCACACTGAACAATCATCTCACAACTGCATTAAACCACTTCACACTGAACAATCATCTAGCAACCTCATTCAACCACTTCACACTGAACATTCATCGAGCAACCTCATTCAACCACTTCACACTGAACATTCATCGAGCAACAGCATTCAACCACTTCACACTGAACATTCATCAAGCAACCTCATTCAACCACTTCACACTGAACATTCATCAAGCAACCTCATTCAACCACTTCACACTGAACAATCATCTAGCAACTGCATTCAACCACTTCACACTGAACAATGGTCTCGCAACCTCATTCAACCACTTCACACTGAACATTCATCGAGCAACCACATTCAACCACTTCACACTGAACATTCATCGAGCAACAGCATTCAACCACTTCACACTGAACAATCATCTAGCAACCTCATTCAACCACTTCACACTGAACATTCATCGAGCAACCACATTCAACCACTTCACACTGAACATTCATCGAGCAACAGCATTCAACCACTTCACACTGAACATTCATCGAGCAACCACATTCAAACACTTCACACTGAAAATTCATCGAGCAACCTCATTCAACCACTTCACACTGAACATTCAACGAGCAACCTCATTCAACCAGTTCACACTGAACATTCATCGAGCAACAGCATTCAACCACTTCACACTGAACATTCATCTCGCAACCACATTCAAACACTTCACACTGAAAATTCATCGAGCAACCTCATTCAACCACTTCACACTGAACAATCATCTAGCAACCTCATTTAACCACTTCACACTGAACATTCATCGAGCAACCTCAATCAACCACTTCACACTGAAAATTCAACTAGCAACCTCATTCAACCACTTCACACTGAACATTCAATTTGCAACCTCATTCAACCACTTCACACAAAACATTCAACTAGCAACCTCATTCAACCACTTCACACTGAACATTCATCGAGCAACCTCAATCAACCACTTCACACTGAACATTCAACTAGCAACCTCATTCAACCACTTCACACTGAACATTCAACTAGCAACCTCATTCAACCACTTCACACTGAACATTCAACTAGCAACCTCAATCAACCACTTCACACTGAACATTCAACTAGCAACCTCATTCAACCACTTCACACTGAACATTCATCGAGCAACCTCAATCAACCACTTCACACTGAACATTCAACTAGCAACTGCATTCAACCACTTCACACTGAACATTCATCCAGCCATCACATTCAAACACTTCACACTGAACAATCATCTAGCAACCACATTCAACCACTTCACACTGAACATTCATCGAGTAACTACATTCCACCACTTCACACTGAACATTCATCGAGCAACTACATTCCACCACTTCACACTGAACATTCATCGAGCAACTACATTCCACCACTTCACACTGAACATTCATCGAGCAACTACATTCCACCACTTCACACTGAACATTCATCGAGCAACTACATTCCACCACTTCACACTGAACATTCATCAACAACTACATTCCACCACTTCACACTGAACATTCATCGAGCAACTACATTCCACCACTTCACACTAAACATTCATCGAGCAACTACATTCCACCACTTCACACTGAACATTCATCGAGCAACTACATTCCACCACTTCACACTGAACATTCATCGAGCAACTACATTCCACCACTTCACACTGAACATTCATCGAGCAACTACATTCCACCACTTCACACTAAACATTCATCGAGCAACTACATTCCACCACTTCACACTGAACATTCATCAACAACTACATTCCACCACTTCACACTGAACATTCATCTAGCAACTGCATTCAACCACTTCACACTGAACATTCATCGAGCAACTGCATTCAACCACTTCACACTGAACATTCATCGAGCAACTACATTCCACCACTTCACACTAAACATTCATCGAGCAACTACATTCCACCACTTCACACTGAACATTCATCGAGCAACTACATTCCACCACTTCACACTGAACATTCATCGAGCAACTACATTCCACCACTTCACACTAAACATTCATCGAGCAACTACATTCCACCACTTCACACTGAACATTCATCAACAACTACATTCCACCACTTCACACTGAACATTCATCTAGCAACTGCATTCAACCACTTCACACTGAACATTCATCGAGCAACTGCATTCAACCACTTCACACTGAACATTCATCGAGCAACTACATTCCACCACTTCACACTAAACATTCATCGAGCAACTACATTCCACCACTTCACACTGAACATTCATCGAGCAACTACATTCCACCACTTCACACTGAACATTCATCGAGCAACTACATTCCACCACTTCACACTAAACATTCATCGAGCAACTACATTCCACCACTTCACACTGAACATTCATCAACAACTACATTCCACCACTTCACACTGAACATTCAACTAGCAACCTCATCAACCACTTCACATTGAACAATCATCAAGCAACCTCATTCAACCACTTCACATTGAACAATCATCTAGCAACCGCATTCAACCACTTCACATTGAACATTCAACTGGCAACCGCATTCAACCACTTCACATTGAACAATCATCAAGCAACCTCATTCAACCACTTCACATTGAACAATCATCTAGCAACCGCATTCAACCACTTCACATTGAACATTCAACTGGCAACCGCATTCAACCACTTCACATTGAACAATCATCTAGCAACAGCATTCAACCACTTCACATTGAACAATCATCTGGCAACCGCATTCAACCACTTCACATTGAACATTCAACTGGCAACCGCATTCAACCACTTCACATTGAACAATCATCTAGCAACCCAATTCAAACACTTCACACTGAACATTCATCAAGCAACCTCATTCAACCACTTCACACTGAACAATCATCTCGCAACTGCATTAAACCACTTCACACTGAACAATCATCTAGCAACCTCATTCAACCACTTCACACTGAACATTCATCGAGCAACCTCATTCAACCACTTCACACTGAACATTCATCGAGCAACAGCATTCAACCACTTCACACTGAACAATCATCGAGCAACAGCATTCAACCACTTCACACTGAACATTCATCAAGCAACCTCATTCAACCACTTCACACTGAACATTCATCAAGCAACCTCATTCCACCACTTCACACTGAACAATCATCTAGCAACTGCATTCAACCACTTCACACTGAACAATCGTCTCGCAACCTCATTCAACCACTTCACACTGAACATTCATCGAGCAACCACATTCAACCACTTCACACTGAACATTCATCGAGCAACCACATTCAAACACTTCACACTGAAAATTCATCGAGCAACCTCATTCAACCACTTCACACTGAACATTCAACGAGCAACCTCATTCAACCAGTTCACACTGAACATTCATCGAGCAACAGCATTCAACCACTTCACACTGAACATTCATCTAGCAACCACATTCAAACACTTCACACTGAAAATTCATCGAGCAACCTCATTCAACCACTTCACATTGAACAATCATCTAGCAACCTCATTCAACCACTTCACACTGAACATTCATCGAGCAACCTCAATCAACCACTTCACACTGAAAATTCAACTAGCAACCTCATTCAACCACTTCACACTGAACATTCAATTTGCAACCTCATTCAACCACTTCACACAAAACATTCAACTAGCAACCTCATTCAACCACTTCACACTGAACATTCATCGAGAAACCTCAATCAACCACTTCACACTGAACATTCAACTAGCAACCTCATTCAACCACTTCACACTGAACATTCAACTAGCAACCTCATTCAACCACTTCACACTGAACATTCATCAAGCAACCTCATTCAACCACTTCACACTGAACATTCCTTTAACAATCGCATTCAACCACTTCACACTGAACATTCATCGAGCAACCTCATTCAACCACTTCACACTGAAAATTCATCGAGCAACCTCAATCAACCACTTCACACTGAACATTCAACGAGCAACCTCAATCAACCACTTCACACTTAACATTCAACTAGCAACCTCATTCAACCACTTCACACTGAAAATTCAACTAGCAACCTCATTCAACCACTTCACACTGAACATTCAATTAGCAACCTCATTCAACCACTTCACACAAAACATTCAACTAGCAACCTCATTCAACCACTTCACACTGAACATTCATCGAGCAACCTCACTCAACCACTTCACACTGAACATTCAACTAGCAACCTCATTCAACCACTTCACACTGAACATTCAACTAGCAACCTCATTCAACCACTTCACACTGAACATTCAACTAGCAACCTCATTCAACCACTTCACACTGAACATTCCTTTAGCAATCGCATTCAACCACTTCACACTGAACATTCATCGAGCAACCTCATTCAACCACTTCACACTGAAAATTCATCGAGCAACCTCAATCAACCACTTCACACTGAACATTCAACTCGCAAACTCATTCAACCACTTCACACTGAACATTCATCGAGCAACCTCAATCAACCACTTCACACTGAACATTCAACTCGCAACCTCATTCAACCACTTCACACTGAACATTCGTCTTGTAACCGCATTCACCCACTTCACACTGAACATTCATCTTGTAACCGCATTCAACCACTTCACACTGTACATTCATCTTGTAACCACATTCAACCACTTCACACTCAACATTCATCTTGTAACCTCTTTCAACCACTTCACACTGAACATTCATGCAGCAACTGCATTCAACCACTTCACACTGTACATTCGTCTTGTAACTGCATTCACCCACTTCACACTGAACATTCATCTTGTAACCGCATTCAACCACTTCACACTGTACATTCATCTAGCAACCTCATTCAACCACTTCACATTGAACATTCATCTAGCAACTGCATTCAACCACTTCACACTGAACATTCATCTTGTAACCTCTTTCAACCACTTCACACTGAACATTCATCTTGAAACCGCATTCAACCACTTCCCACTGTACATTCATGTAGCAACCTCATTCAACCACTTCACATTGAACATTCATCTAGCAACTGCATTCAACCACTTCACACTGAACATTCATCTTGTAACCTCATTCAACAACTTCACACTGAACATTCATCTAGCAACCCCCATTCAACAACTTCACACTGAACATTCATCTCGCAACCTCATTCAACAACTTCACACTGAACATTCATCTTGTAACCTCTTTCAACAACTTCACACTGAACATTCATCGAGCAACTGCATTCATCCACTTCATACTGAACATTCATCTAGCAACCACATTCAACCACTTCACACTGAACATTCATCTAGCAACCACATTCAACCACTTCACACTGAACATTCATCTCGCAACCTCATTCAACCACTTCACATTGAACATTCATCTTGTAACCGCATTCAACCACTTCATACTGAACATTCATCTTGGAACCACATTCAACCGCTTCACACTGAACATTCATCTAACAACCACATTCAACCACTTCACACTGAACATTCGTCTTGTAACTGCATTCAACCACTTCACACTAAATAATCTTTCAGCAACCACATTCAACAACTTCAAACTGAATATTCAATCATCAACCATATTTCAGCAAGGACTTGACACTGCACATTAATTCAGCAACCACATCCAACCACTTCAAACTGAACATTAATTAAGTAACCGTATTCAACCACTTTACACTAAATATTGTAGCGTTCCCGGGGTGAACACTCTGGGAACGGATTAACCGATCGAGCTTTACACTCCAAGACGTTCAATCCAATGGCGGTGTGAATACGCGCAGGGGATGAGGGCAGCGAAGCTCTTACCTGTACGGACTCCACCGAACGTCTTCGACCCTGTTAATCAATTCAAACTGACACGGAATTAAAATGTACAAATACCGACTTTATTCAAAGTAATACCGGTGACAAAAGAATGCACGGTAAAATAAAATTACTAATCGAGGGACCCTCCATGTGGACTCGTGTACAACACAAGGGGAAAAAAATAAAGGTGAAAATAATGTGTCGTGTTTGTGAGGTGCGTTTGCCTGCACTTCGTCTGGCGTCCATGACCGTCCGGGGCCGTCGGAGGTCCCGCGTCTCCATGCAGGAAATGTACGCCCTGGTGCGAAGTCCGTTCGCAGGGACAGGGCTTGGCACACAGTTCGCTCCTCTTGTCGCCGAGCGCGAAGCGAGCAGGCCACGCCCGTCCACTAGCCGTCTGCTCCTCACACACCGACGTCCCTCAGCGCACCGACGACACACATCCAGCACCGACGAGCCAAGGAAAGGACAATGCAGTCGCTCGAACCGATGAAAGCCAGGGACCACGAGACAAAATGTCGGGACACGACTGTTCGTGATGAAATCAAGATGCCAAGAGAGATGTATTTGTGGCCGTTCGTCACAAAGCCAGGACCCAAGAGGTAGAAAAGTCAGAACACAGTCTTTTGTTCTCAAGGATCTGACATCATCCGACGACGTCCGTGCGTGCTCCTATCAGTGAGTCCCATCTCATCGCTCGACAATACCGGACCAATCACCACCCCTCAGGGCGTGGCCTCATGGGCCTGCCTGCTGGTGTTGCGATGTGGCAGGTGGCGGCGCCAGCGTTATTGTTCAATGTCCTGTTCCGGTTGGTTTTTATTTACACTTTTAATGCACGATTGCTTGGCTTGGCTATGTGTGTGTGCTGTAGTGTCATAAGGAACACAGGAAAAGATTACAGAGGCAATTTACACACAGCGAATTTAACATTAATCCCTAACTAATTAACATAACCCCACCCCTCGTCATGGGCACAAAGATACACTCTCACACGACATCCTGTCTAATGGATTCCCCACCATGGTACATGGGAGTTCTTCATCGTGACATTTGGAGCACACTATACTCCAAAATCAAGACTCTGCTCAACTTCACTCTTTCATTCCTCTTTTCTCCCTCCTCTGGAACAAACTCCCTCACTCTCTTCAATCAGACTCCTCCCTCCAGGTCTTTAAAACAGCTGTTCACCACCATCGCTTATCTTCCCACATCCAAAACCTTGATCTTTTCTACCCCCGTCAATACACCCAAAGTCCACCTTTTTCAAACTCCGACTTCTTTCCTGAAAGTCCTTGTAGTGTCCATCTTGTTTATCCCGTGTACCACTCCCCAGCCCTCTCCCTTCCACAGATCTCCCGATGCCCCTGTTCTCTACTGTTGTGCTTCCCTCTCTCCTCCCCCGCTCCCCCCGCTATTGTTTTCCGCTCCCTTTATTATGTTTCATGTGTGTTTTTGTTTCTGTTTTCATGTTAAATGTGTTAGCTCTTACATGAGCCTCGACTTTGTTTTCAAAATAAAAAAATTTTAAATCCCCAAAAATAAAAAGGTCAAACTTCCAAAATCATCAATTTTCATCCGATTGACTTGAAAATGAAACAGCAATTGCACAGTACCTCACTGAATTGGGAGACCAACTATTTTTAAGGTCAAAAGGTCAAATGTCAACTAAAGGTAAAACTTCTAAAATCATCAATTTTCATCTGAAAAATTGGCAATTTTAATCCGATTAACCGGAGCTTTTAATCTTAATGAAATGGACAATTTGATGTACCTGTACGTATCCAGAACAACTTTGTATTTTGGGGAGACGTGGATTTTGCAAGTATCGTGCTCTGTATGACGTCTTCTTGTATTTATTACGTTTATTATTATTGTATTATTAAAGTTCGGCCTCTTTTCGTCATGATGCTGCACAATGTGTGGCGTGTTCAGGTGATGCAAGATGCCATAGCACTGTTTATATTAGCACCTGCGTGCGAGGTCGTGCCCATGGGTGGCGCTGTCTGCCACCACCCACTATGCCGAGGCCGCACGATGGCGGATCCGGTGAGGTCGAGACCCGACTGTCGTGTCCCTGCTCGAGGTGGCCAGCCGGGGGCGCCGCGCCGCTCCCGCCATGCTCCGCCACGCCATGCCCCTCCACAGCCGCCACCACCACCGCCGCCACCGCCCCTCGGTGATCAGCTTATCCATGCCGCCGCCTTCCTGGTTCGGAGCGAGCGGCGCGGTGAACGGTCGTTGGGATCCACAGCGCACGTCCCGAGGGCGAGCTCACCGGACATGGCGGAGCAGGAAGACCCGCAGTTCGGAAAGGGAGATTTCGTGCTGCTGGACCACGTTACCATCGACGCCTTCTTGGCAAACCTGAAACTCCGGTATGTGATGTGACCTATGTTTGAGAATCGGGAGCACCTGCGGAATTGGACATCAATATACCGTACCTGGGTTACACCTTACACTTACACCTCCTACACGAGATCCTTGTCCTAAACTGGACCACACGGTTACGGTATTGTGTATAAATATGACATCATTGCTACTTATTTATATGACGTACTTTAAACTTTGTCTCAACTTTATACTACGATGACGAATAAAGTTGGAGCGCACGGGTCGACGTGGTTCCCCACCGCACGGGTCGACGTGGTTCCCCACCGCACGGGTCGACGTGGTTCCCCACCGCACGGGTCGACGTGGTTCCCCACCGCACGGGTCGACGTGGTTCCCCACCGCTGACATTAATCCTTCGATTTGAGCCGTTTGTTAAGTTTGTCATTCCACGGTATTTACGTGTAATTGTGTTTAGCAGCTACGGTAGTTTTTGTAGTTCAAGACCCTTTGCCTTTCGACCTGGTGCACTGTAACGAAATTCCACTCCCATTTCCCGAATGGCTGGAGCAGACAGGGTGGCACCTTTCCTTATCAGGACCCTTCCCGACTTTTATAACCGCCAGAACATCCCCACTGTAAATGACGATGATGAGAATGACCACACTATCTGGCACACAGCATGATCAAACCACCCACCGTAAGCAAACTGCCGCCCAGCATAACCACACCACCACCCAGCATAACCACACCATCTGGCACACAGCATGATCAAACCGCCCAGCGTAAGCAAACCGCCGCCCAGCATAACCACACCACCGCGCAGCATAACCACACCACCACCCAGCATAACCACACCATCTGGCACACGGCATGATCAAAACTGCCCAGCATAACCACACTGCTGCCCAGCATAACCACACCACCACCCAGCATAACCACACCATCTGGCACACAGCATGATCAAACCGCCCAGCTTAAGCAAACCGCCGCCCAGCATAACCACACCGCCGCCCAGCATAACCACACCACCACCCAGCATAACCACACCGCCGCCCAGCATAACCACACCACCACCCAGCATAACCACACCATCTGGCACACAGCATGATCAAACCGCCCAGCTTAAGCAAACCGCCGCCCAGCATAACCACACCACCGTGCAGCATAACCACACCACCACCCAGCATAACCACACCATCTGGCACACAGCATGATCAAAACCGCCCAGCATAACCACACCGCCGCCCAGCATAACTACACCACCACCCAGCATAACCACACCATCTGGCACATAGCATGATCAAACTGCCCAGCATCAGCAAACTGCCACCCAGCATAAGCAAACTTCCGCCCAGCATAACCACACCACCGCCAAACATAACCACACCACCAGCCAGCATAACCACACCGCCGCCCAGCATAACCACACCACCGCCAATCATAACTACACCATTGCCAATCATAACCACACCACCACCCATCATAACCACACCACCGCCCATCATAACCACACCACCGTCCATCATAACCACACCACCACCCAGCATAACCACACAAACGCCCAGCATAACCACACCACTACCCATCATAACCACACCACCACCCAGCATAACCACACCACCACCCAGCATAACCACACCACCAGTCAGCATAACCACACCACCAGTCAGCATAACCACACCACCGCCCAGCATAATCACGCCACTGCCCAGCGTAACCATGCCACCAAGTATTATTTTTTTTGACTTCAGGCATGGACAGCCGGTTCGTGAATGACTTGTTTTAAAAAACGGCGAATGGCAAACGATGAACCAATAAATTCCACATTCCTGTGCCACCTTCAGTCGTACGTCAGGTATTAACAGCACGTTCTCTATATATATCATTACAAACAGCATCATTTATCATTCCAATCACAAATTAATACTATGGTATTAATATATCAAAATGTAATGTTAAATTACTATTGTATTGAGATATCAAACCAGCCAACCATCATAACCTGTTCACTTCCGGATTGAGGAGCAAGATCCGTGTCGATCGCATTTCAAAATCATAATTATATTGAGGAGTTTCTGAAACCTCCTGCCTACCTTACGGCACCCAATGGGACCCCAAAACGTTCCACAGAAGGTTATCATATTTCCTTTTAGTAAAGTATGCAACTGTAATCTATATTATTTAAGGAGCCCTGTCTGTGTGTCTGTCTGTGTGTCTGTCTGTGTGTCTGTCTGTCTGTGTGTCTGTCTGTGTGTCTGTCTGTGTGTCTGTCTGTTTGTCTGTCTGTTTGTTTGTCGTGTTATAACTTGAGAACAGATTGACGGATTTCAATAAATCCAACTACGGTGGATTCGGTTAACTCCCTGGAGTGTTTGTGATCCCTCCCCACCCCCCACCCAAAAAGTTTCTTTTTTTAATGGGTACATGTACACACGTGTCGAAACTGCAAATGTTGGTTATCCCTACACAGAGAGCTGGATCTCCCAGGAATCCTGTTGGTTTTTTTTTCTTCCCCCATCGATGGTCCATCACAGCAAAGATTGGTATTTCCGTCAGCGACGCGATGGGCCTTGTATGCTCGTGGTTACTAAACGCAGTCCCCCGTCATGTGACCAGATCCTCAGCTCTGATTGGTGTACGTTTGTGAGGACATACGGACAGACAAACGCTGTTCTAGATGGCATTGCCATACGGTCTACGCCGTAAAAACAAATAGAGCCGATATTATAATCGACTGTGTCTGTCTCTGTCTCTGTCTCTGTCTCTGTCTGTCCATCCATCATGCCATCTCCTCCTAACAGTTGGGCAGAAATTCACCAACGTTGTGATGACGCGCCATCGCTCTAGTGATGTTTATGAGATGTTTATGTGAATGTGACGCACGTAACTCTGTAAACACCATATACACCCAAACCCTTGTTTCAGATTTTCACTTTTAATCTGCAGCAGATTATGAAGGTGAAGTATAGACTTTGGATCCTGGTAACCGCCTCGAAGGCCTGCGATCGAATGCAGACAGGATAGCCGGCTTAACATCCCTGCTAAAGTGTGGGCTATGAGATGCAGCACTCGATACACACCACTTTGGGCGAGTGGTTTCCAATTCAAACCCAAGGCCATACAAGTCACGGAATCTATTTTATTTATCCTCCTCTCGAGTTCCATCTCTGCAGGTTCTTTATTTGTTCAAGTCGTATATTTAAGGATTGATTACCTAGTGGTGGCTTCACGATTAAAGTGGTTGGCTCAAGATCTTAGGGTCTTGAGTTTCAGCCCCTATCGCAACATTGAAATAACACCAGGTGGGTTGACTCGTCCTGTCATCCTTCCGAGGTCGGCAAAATGAGTACCTGCTTACTGGGGGTGCTGCATCAGCGACACAGCTTCGCTTCCAGAAATGTTGCAACTAGCAGTCACATGCTGCATACGACCCAAAATACCCAAAAGTCCCCAAGGACCCGAAAATTCCTTGATGACCCAAAAGCCCCCGAGGGCCCAAAAGACCCCAGATGACCCAAAAGACCCAGATGACCCAAAAGTCCCCGAGGGCCCAAAAGACCCAAGAGTCCCTGGTGACCCAAAAGACCCAGATGACCCAAAAGTCCTTAATGACCCAAAAGTCCTTAATGACCCAACAGACCCAGATGACCCAAAAGTCCCCGATTACCTAAACGTCCTTAATGACCCAAAAGTCCCTGATGACTCAGAGGACCAGAAAGACCCCCCTCAGTCTGTCAGGCAGGTATGCTGCAAGACCGTGAAAACCAATGAAAATTTAGTACAACGGCCGGGCCACCTTGTACGAAAAAACAACAATGGATTGATTTAAGGTTTTTAAAAACTTGTGCTTTCACTACAAACATTACAGGATACAGTTCACTACAGATCAATGTCAGACATTTTAATGACCTCATGGATCAAGTGTAATCTTGGCTTCATCGGAGGTCATGAGGTTACATCCCACGATTGTAGCTACAATTGTTTTTTGTTTTTTAACTTTGGTTGTGGGGGTTGTTGGAGTGGTGTAGACATACTTGTGACGCGGCCTTTGTGGGCCAACTTTGAATGCTCAAGTCTGCGGCATTTTAGAGTCGACCACCAAATGTTACCTGGTACCTCCTCCTGTAGGTGATACCTGGCAGGGTACACAGCTTCAATCTCTGGAGGTCAGTCGTGAGTAACATGGGCTTTGATTAACGGTTTTAACCATATTAATTAGCTGTGTTTCCGTTTTACAAATTAAAAACTCAAAATTTGTCTTTGCGTTTATAGATCCAGAATATGCGACTTTCAAAATGACGTAATCCGCCCCAGAATGCTCGGCGTGCTTGTGCAGAAACCACAGGAAACGCCTCATTCGGAGCATCATAAAGTACTAGGGCATGCCCGTACTATATCTATATCTAAAATTATATCCCCCCCCCTCTATTTACATGAAATGGTTTGGTCCAAAGCGAACGGCTTGCGAGTACGGTGACAATCCCCCCCCTCTATTTACATGAAATGGTTTGGTCCAAAGCGAACGGCTTGCGAGTACGGTGACAATCCCCCCCCTCTATTTACATGAAATGGTTTGGTCCAAAGCGAACGGCTTGCGGAGTTTGGTAAAGAAATCGCCATAGCGTGCACAAACGCGCAGGAAAGCGAAAGAAACGCAAATTAGTTTTAATTAGTTTTAAAACATCGTTTAACGCCAACATAGCGGCAACATAGTTTGCCAACGTGAAATAAATGAATACGCTCTCAAATGCGCCGTCCGAGGCAGAGTCTGTTCGCCACGTTCGGCACACGTGATAGCTCGCTGCTCTCTGATTGGTTGAATCGTTTTTTGGACATAGCTCGCTAACTACTTGTCCGATTAATATGAAACGTTGAAAAGGCACATCCTCGGGTCCCCAGCAATATACCTGGCAAGTTGCAAGTATATCGGACCGGTAGTTGTCGCGAAACAGCGGTCACAGACAAACACACAGACACACACACAGACACACAGACACACAGAGATTACTGGAATTATAGATAGATGTTGTCAGCCCGATAGGTAAGGATTGTTACCTGAAATGCTTCACCAAGCTTCTTGAAATAAGCTGAAGATACTTGGAAAAGTATCTGATAGGAATGGCTGTGCTCCTGAACAACGAAAGGCTTGGAGATCTTTCTCAGCTCACCGGACGGGCATCTGCTCGTAGTTCAGACTCCCAAAGGTGTGTTGGTGCAAGGCCCGAGTGGAAGGGCGTGTGCTACACAACCCCCGACGGATCACTACCAGTGAATGGACTGTGTACCTGGATTGGGTTCTTCTGAAGACCGATGGGAAGGACATATCTGGGGCTTTTGAATGTGCAGAGTAAGCCTGGTGTTGGCTTAACAGTTGTGGTGGCTTGAGATCTTGGTGACCTGAGTTAGAGCCCCTGTCTTACCGTTAAATGAACACTGGGTGGGTTGACTCAGCCTGTCGGCAAAATGAGGAAGCGCTGTGTGTCGAGATACCATTTCCCGGTGCTGGCGAGGGCCCCTGCACAAGGCACACTTGGTTGCAGTTTCCTGTGGGTGGAAACTCGGCCACATTCCATTGCACTGGCATGGTGGCTACCACACCCTAATAGTAAGGAACATGTGTCATGGGTGCGGTTCTAGTTATACACCAATCCTAAACTTTTAGCCTATATTTACCTTCAGCATGTTTCTGCATTAAGGTTTGCTATAATTGTTGTTATTCTCTAGAAACAATCATGTATGTAATATATGAACGAGGTCCTCCACCAATCCCAACACTTTGCTGCATTTATCAGATTTATTATTGTTTGTGGAGTTGCAGCAATGGATCTTTTTGCAAAGATTTAAATCACAAAAAGTTCTGGGAATAGTAGTTTGAGTGAGTTCAAGCGAAGCAGGGAGAGCTTCCTGTGTATAGGAATAACCTATTGTGGCACACCCCATCTCCGTCACCCCCAGCACCCCATCCAGGTAGGAGTCACACCACAGGAATGGCCCTTTTGGGTCATTCTTTGTAACGAGCAGTTGGAATGTCTCCTCCGCCACCTTGTAACATTCTCATCATTCCTTTTTATCACTCTTTTGCTCCCACAATGCATTGCATCATTAAATGGTTCACACAAAAATGCACAGTGTCTCACATCTGAAAAACACATTTGGCTTCCACTTTTACAGAAGTTTCCACTTTGTGACTCAAATGTGAACGATTCATTTGAATGAAAGTTGGAAAAATTTTTTTTTTTTTTTTAACGAAAACTGAAAAAAAACCAAAAAAAAAACCTCTATTTATTAAATGACGGTTCAGTCGAGTACAACTTGATACTTCCTCAGTCAAATAAACATTGGATGCTTCTTCATCGTTTTTATTTGCATCCCAAAGTCATGTTTTGAATGCACTCGCTTTGCAATTTTTTTAAATCACAATTGTTACAGATTCCGGATGTAGGTGAATTACTATTCAGGTCATTGCTTATTAATGTTTATCTATCTATAATTCCAGTAATCTCTGTTTGTACGTTTGTACGTTTGTACGTTTGTCTGTGACCGCTGTTTCTCGACAACCACGGGTCCGATATACTTTTAACTTGCCAGGTATATTGCTGGGGACCCGAGGATGTGCCTTTTCAAGGTTTCATATTAATCGGACAATTACTTACCGAGCTATGTCCAAAAAACGATTCAACCAATCAGAGAGCAGCGAACTATCGCGTGTGCCGAACGTGGCGGACACACTCTGCCTCGGATGGCACATTTGAGAGCGTATTCATTTATTTCACGTTGGAAAACTATGTTGCCGTTAAACTATGTTTTAAAACGAATTCAAACTGCGATTAAATTAAAACGATTCGTCGTAACTGCGATTTGCGAACTTCCGGACAGTGATGACTTCACTTCCGGCAGCCAATCACAGAACGCTTTGTTGCGTAGGCGTGGCCGATGTGAGACGAGCGGAGCTGAGCGCGTTACGAGCTGACCGCCATTACGGTACGTAATTCGATTTCTTATGCGCATTATTTCTCCCAATTCAGTCAGAGCGAAGGGCGGAAGCGAAGAGCGTTGTTTTTTTTGTTTACGGGCGTACGGGCGGGGTAGAGCGTACGGGTAGCGTTTTTTTTTTTTTTTGGCAAGGAACGGGCACCCACGTACGGGCAATGCCCTAGTCTATCTATAATTCCAGTAATCTCTGTGTGTGTGTGTGTATGTGTGTGTGTCTGTGTGTCTGTGACCGCTGTTTCTCGACAACCACGGGTCCGATATACTTGAAACTTGCCAGGTATATTGCTGGGGACCCGAGGATGTGCCTTTTCAAGGTTTCATATTAATCGGAGAAGTAGTTACCGAGCTATGTCCAAAAAACGATTCAACCAATCAGAGAGCAGCGAGCTATCACGTGTGCCGAACGTGGCGAACAGACTCTGCCTCGGACGGCACATTTGAGAGCGTATTCATTTATTTCACGTTGGCAAACTATGTTGGCGCTATGTTGGCGTTAAACTATGTTTTAAAACTAATTAAAACTAATTTGCGATTCATCGTAACTGCGATATGCGACCTTCCGGACAGTCAAATGAGGACGTCACTTCCGGACTTACGAATAGTCATAGTGACGACGTACTGATGCTGAACGTGGCGAGCAGACGCTGTAAGGTACGATCGATTGTAGTACACGTTTATAATAACTCTGCCGATACAGGCCCAATTAACTGCAGCGCCATCCGAGCTGCGGCGTCGGGACGATACATTCATTGTACGGTCACATCACGCACTTACGGGCACGCCCATGGGCCCATGGGCACGCCCATGCATGCATGGGCGAAGACATTTTTTTTTTTTTTTTTGGCAAGGAACGGGCACCCACGTACGGGCACGTCCTAGTTCTATTAAAGGTTGTTGTGGTTAAATAGTTAGAGGTGCTCCTGATAACAGGAGACCGGAAACGGGATGGTGAACCGGAAGAAGAAAAAAAGACACGAGGTCCTGGAGAAGCGGCTATCTTCTTCTTCCTCGCCCAGCTCCGACGCGAGCAGTGTCGATATTGATTAGCGTTGGGAACGCTGAGTTTGAAAAGCCTGTCTGGCGAGAGGAGTTACCTGCGCGGGGTGATTGCCTGTTACGTGTCAGGTTGCCGTGGCTTCCTGGAAGGAACCAAGCATCCGGCACTGTTCGCCTCGACGCCTCCGAGGGCGTGTACGGGTCACACCTTGGGCCTCGCGCGCTTTGCGAGCCGCACTTTGCTTTGCCCACTTTGCTTTGCAAGGAGGTGTGCGCTGCAGCAGCTGTTCCCGGTACGTGACGTGCACGTTTGGAGCACGTCAGCCAGGGGTCCGTTCAACCGCCCGTGTGCGGAGAAGTCGACCTTCACCTTGGTCTGGAGGGGCCCAGAGACATTGTGAGGGACAGTGACTATTGAGGGGTCGTGAGTGGGGAAAGGGGGGAAATATATGAGATGGCCATCTTAGTAATATTGTTGATTGATTGTTGATGGTTGTTGATGGATTGAGAATATATTATTAATTAATCCGGATCCTTGGTGTGGGGTTGCTTATTGACCTGAATTGTTTGTGTCTTTCATATTGATTGCATTACGAAAGCGTATAGATCATATATCTTTCTGGCGGGGTCCTCCCATGGTCCGGGGGTCACCAAGACCAGGTAGTTACCGGGAAGACCAAGTAACACAATGAAAAAGTTTTTTTTTTTTTTTTTTAATGCACTTCCTTCGGGTCTTCCACATTTCTGCCCATCGTCCCCTCGTGGTTATCCCCTGTCCGTCCACTATCTCTTCTACTCTGTCTGACATCCTCCAACCATCTTTTTTTATTTATTCCTTCACCCTCCTCTATTCCTGGTTCTCAACTACTCTTTTCCATTATTCCTATACATTTCCGTCAGCCTATTACCTCCTCCATTTTTGTCAGCCTATTACCTCTTGGTCAGTATGTATACCTGTTGCCTCCTCCATGAGCCTAAACTTCTGTATAAAAAATAAATAATTATACACACAACCACAAATACATACACAGATTCACCATGAGGTTCTTGTTTGTGTGCTATCACAAGGCACTTCCTGAATGTCTACCAATCAAAAGCCCATTGTTGAGCATTTGTTACGGCCTGAAGCACACCAAGCCAAGCCTTCAATCACACCAGCTTTATTTATGGGTTTTCACACTCAAAATCTATTCCTACACATAAAACAAAGAAGGGAGAAGAGAGGGAAAAACCAGAGTAGGCCGGCACGAGAGGTTAGGAGTAGGCAGGTCCAAGAGTAGGCCCCAAGGCAGGCCCCAATGCAGGCCCAGCAGTAGGCCCCCAATGCAGGCCCAGCAGTAAACCCCAGTGCAGGCCCAACAGTAGGCCCCAATGCAGGCCCAGCGGTAGCAAGAGTTTAATTCAAGTCAACCGTCAGGTACAGCGGTGGCCGCAGGGGTTGATCCGGCACAAGTCAACCTTCAGGTACAGCGGTGGCTGTAGGGGTTGATTCGGCACAAGTCAACCTTCAGGTACAGCGGTGGCCGCAGGGGTTGATCCGGCACAAGTCAACCTTCAGGTACAGCGGTGGCTGTAGGGGTTGATTCGGCACAAGTCAACCTTCAGGTACAGAGATTTCTGCTGACAACTCAACAAGCACATGAAAAGGCACTTCACCATGAGGCCTCTTCCAAAATGGCCACTCTTAATCACCTTCCTGGCCCCACCCCTGCCCCACAGCCAATCATAGGCTTTATACCCATGGACCAAACCACTTGGTCTAACTCACGGGGAGGGGGGGGGGGGAGGGTGGGACGGGGAGGGGGGAAGGAAGAGGAAAAAGTTCACAGACCATAACAGCATGAAAGGCCCAAGCATACCTCTAACTAGTACGGTAGCTGAAACAGTCATTTCGCTTCTCCTTCTCCCCCGCAGTCTCATCCAAGCCCCTCAAAGTCTGCGTTTAAATAAAAAATTCAGCAGTGATCATATGTTGATTCACATTTAACATTCGTACTTCATGCCACAATTATATTCTCGATAGACTGAGATAGACAAAGACACAAGATTTGTGCGTGCCCGTGTCCGTCAGTGTTGCCATTTTTGTCACAAATGGCTGAACAGATTTTTGCCAAACTTTGAGGTTTATCAGTGAGGGCCCTGAAGTGTTTTAGGCAAGAAAAATTTGGAAATTTGAAAAAAAAAAAGTTTGATCTTTTTGGATTTTGTTTTTTTTGCGATTGATTTCTAAAGATTTTCTCGTTCTATTGGGCATAAGCCTTTGTAGCTATGTGAAAGGCGATATTAAATGATCCCTGGCCCATTCCTTAGTTGATGTAGGGAAGTGTTTGAGGCAGGTGTTGCCAGACTCTCATTTGTTCCTCTCCGTCCCTTCATGAAATAATGGCCAATTTGCACCAAGAGGCGGAAACCAAACTTCTTCCTCTCCAATGCCCACAACTGTATTCGTGATTTGGGAAATTGGTATTTGAGGAAGATAACACTTGACTTCATCTCAAACCCAGCTCAAACAGATGTCTGCTTGAGGAAGTGTTCACTCTGAGTTATGTGAATATGGATCACATTATTTATTTATTTTTCAGCAACCAGTGCTTTTGAAACTCGTGATCACCTTGCTTTTGGATAAATTTTGGGCCATGTTGAATGGGAGACCTAATGAATGGGTTGTAAAAACCGGGGTCATCAAGTTGACCGACAAGGACTTGATGCTCGAGGTTATACAAGGACTTCAATGCAAGAGGAGACCATTAGGCCCAGTGTTTCCCAAACTTTTTTGGTGGCGATCCTGAATACAATCTTGTCCTGGCCTGGCGACCCTAAACGCTGTACATCCAGTGTTGATGACCTATCATTTTGATACATTGCGTTTATTCATATAGTTTTATTGAATTAATGACCAACACATAATGATTTTCAGAGTTTTTAATTGGACAAAATGAATATCAAACTTACATGAAAATGAGACTTTATTACACAATGATTTTCTAAGTGGCGACCATGATACTTACTGCTTCATTTTGTGGGTAAGCTCCTCTAAGTTTGGTTTTATGTTGATGGACAGAGAGAGCACAACGCAAGTCATGCTGAGGATCCACGTGGTTCCATGCTTTAGTCTTGATTGCATCAAAACCTGAAAATCCTTCTTCACAGATATATTGTTGGAAAAGGGACAAGAGCTTTGTCAACCTCCCGAGTCAGGATGCGCTTATCTTCAAGTTGGGTCCAAAATTTGGAATACGGGAGATTTTCAGTGTTGCTTCTGCACTTGATTTTCCTGGAGATCCACAAGTTCTTCTTGAAATCCTGGAAAATCTTCTCCAACTTCACTGACGTCCACATTGAACACATTTCTGATCCAACTATGCTTCTTGAGGTCGACGTTTTCTGGAAAATACCTGTCCATTTCTTCCTGAAGGTTCTTCATATGATCTGCGAAAATAGTTTCGATGTCAACAAGGGATATTTCCGACGCATCTTCCAGCACAGCACTCGGTTCTGGAAAGGCAGCCGTTTTTCCTTTAGCCAGTTTTTCTCTCCAAAGAGTGTGTTTTTTTTTTTGTTTTTTTTTGAATGAATGAGGCAATTTTTTCACCTATGTCCACCATGGTATGATTATGGCCCTGCATGTCTGAAGATCATGTTTCTTGAAAAAGTTGTTCATCATATTAAAGATGTCTTCTCCAATGGTGGTACTTGGCAGGGCATTGCAGAAAATAAATTCTTCCAGAATATCGTCTTCTCCTCTGTACCTTACAAAAACCATAAGTTGAGCGTCACCTGCAATGTCTACTGATTAATCCGTCTGCAAAGAAAATGTTCCTGCTTTTTTCAGTGCCACAATCAGTTGAGCCAAAATATAATCTGAAATGAGATCAATTCGACGTTAGATGCTATTGTCAGAAAGTTGTGCCGATTCAATCTCCTTGGAAACATCTGCTCCGCAAACAGTTTTCATCATTGCCACTGCTGCTGCCTTCACCAGTTCCTCTCCAATGTTTTGGGGCTTTTTGCTTCTTGCAATTTACCACGCCACTTCAAATGATGCCAAGAAAGCTTTCTCCAGATAAAAGGCTGAACTCAAGGGAGCATCAATCTGACTTTGTTTTACCTGTTCTTCTTTGTCCTCCCAATAACTCAGTGGCTTTTCGACAAAGTTTGGATGAACTGAATGCAAATGACGCTTAAATTTGTTTTTCTTCATAGATTCATTGGTGATTGACTTGCAGGCACTGAACACACTGCGGTGGGACATTCCCAGATTTTTCTCCTATCTCGGCGGAGCCATATGTCAAAAACTCAGGCTTATACAGCAGTTGTGTTTTGCGTTGGGTCATTTTTTTCCAGTTAAAGACCAGACCTGGAATGAAAAGAGTTCTAAATTATAACATTTTTAGAAAGCATTGGAAATTGTTCAAAATGCTAAAAAATAACCAATTGTAAAATTAATTATTATTAATTGTTATATTATTCGACTCCACACTAACATTCATCAAAAACCACACGTAAATAAAGACAAGTAAGATGCAGGCAATACTTACTTTGTCGTAACTAGATCTCAGCCTCCAGTAAACAAGTGAAAGCACGACTGTCAGATTGTGAAATGTCGACACATGCGAAAATCAAATTTCTTATATGCGAAAAATTGGTTTTCTAGTACATTCTTGAATGATTCAGAATAAATAAAAAAAATTGGCAACAGAATGTAATAAAATAAACTCCAATGATAAAACTCATCTGGAACAGTTATGAATGTATAAAAATCAAACATGTTATCATTTAATGAAAACCGTTTAATGAATAAAAACAGTGTATTCTATAATTAAGTTCAAAACGCTAAAATTACAGCACCATCTATAATATCGTATTCAGATAAGAGTGCGACTTAACAACAGGCCCCTCGCTGGTCTGCTTGACGCATGAGTATTGAACGTGAACGGACTCGAACATTTTTATAATAAGCGTACCTATGTGGATGCTGTTGTATGCAGCAATTACCTGAAACGTACTTTACCGACTTCTTTCCTGGAAGTCCTTGCAGTGTCCATGTGTTTTATACTTCTCCCTCCCCCTTTCCCATGCCCCTGCCCACAAGCCCCCTCCCTCCCACAGATCTCTCGAGGTCCCTGTTCTCTACTGTTGTACTTCTTGTCTCCCGCTCCCTTTATTATATGTTTTATGTCTTTTTTTTTTTGTGATTAATGTTAGCTCTTACTAACTTACTAACATGGATTAATGTTAGCTTACCTCGATCTTGTATACAAAAATAAATGAATAAAAATAAAACTGTGCCCTCCTAGTCTTGGTCAGGTTCATTCTGCTGAATGAATGTTCAAATGTATTTTTATCTTGTGGTCCACCCTCCTACCCGATATCCACCCCTCTGCATTTATAGCATCGTAGAACAGGGAAATTGTCTCTGAAGTGATTTTTAAGTGATTTAAAAAAAATCTTGGTGGCTGCTACAAAGCTGAGGTGCTTTTAGGGGGTTGTGATATCAAAGAAATGTGAGTTAGTTAAAATGCTTAAAAGAAGAAAAACAAATTAATACTTTAAAATGATAATTATAATAACGATGGTGTCTCATGTCGAATCAGGTTTTTTGTTTGTTTGTTTTTTGGGATATAAAGTTGAGGCTCGTGTAAGAGCGAGACACAAAATGGATCAGAACGTAACACCAAAAGGGAAGAGGATAAAGAGAAGGGGAGGAACACAAACAGCAGGGACAAGGGACAAAATAGAGGTAGATTTGGAGAAATAAGGGATGTGGGGAGGAATGGGGGTAAGCGGAGAGCCAAGGGGTGGACAGGATGGATACCTCTTGGGAAGGATAGGTAACCCTTGGGAAGGACAGAGGTGTGTTGGGGAATGGGGGAGGGGAAGGGGGTGTTAACATGGGTATAAAATATAAAGGTTCTTGATTGGGGATGATCTGAAATGGTGGTGAACGGATGTCATGAAGACCTGAATGGAAGAATGAGATTGAAGAGAGTGTGGAAGTTGATTCCACAGGTGGGACAACGAGGAACAAATGAGTGGAGGTGAGCAGTGATCCTGGATTTAGGTAGTTTTACCAGAAGAAGTTTGATGGTGGACCGTGTGTGACCTGAGGAAACCTGGGGGAAGGGAGTGGAGGGGGTAGCGCATAGGGTTCAAGACCAGAAAAGCAGCGGTAGACGTCAGACCACCGACAGACCTGTCTACGATGTGAAAGAGATAAGTCCATAGACTCGGCTTCATTGCTGGAGAATCCAATAATCTTGAAGGCCTTGGTTTCTGCGCCGTTAAGATGAGTGAGGTGTTTTGCAGGAGAGAAGTACTCCATCAAGTTGCGGATGGAGGCCTTGTAGGTGGATAGGAGTTCAGGTGTGCCAAGGAAGGACTTTGTACGACAAAGCCCAGTCAGCATCTGGCTTTGGAGACCAACTTTGAAATGTGGTTTTCCCAGGAAAGTTCATGGCAGATAGTGAGACACAAAAGAGGAGTGACAGAACTTCTTCGAGAGGATTATTGAGAAATTAGATCGGAGGGTTTTCCAGACAGTCTTTGCGCAGAGACCTAGTGAGGGTGTGAGGTTTGTCCGGATTGAAAGACATGTTCCAAGTGTTTGAGCAACTTGTGATTCTATCAAGAACTGAAGAGCGGGAAGAAGCTGCTGCCCGTGTATCTGAAGGATGAGGCATGTCACAGCATAAGGTGGAGTCGTCAACGAAAAGATAAAGGGAATCTCCCGCGATGAAGCGAACTCCGAGGGCCTTTCACTCACTCACTACAGGCAGCTTGGTGGTCTTTGTCTTCTACCGACTCCTCTCCAGCCTAGCTCCCCCAGCTCTGTCTGTGCTATGTCCCCCAAATATTCCTACAGGTCGCACAAGATCTGCCAGCAACCCTCTTCTGGTGAAACTGCCAAAATCAAGACTCGCTACTCACCTTCACTCTTTCATTCCTCTTTTCTCCTGCCTCTGAAACAAACTCCCTCACTCTCTTCAATCCCACTCCTCCCTCCAGGGTTTCAAAACATCTGTTCACCACCATCTCTTATCTTCCCCCATCCAAAACCTTGATCTCTTCTGCCCCTGTTAATTCACCCCAGATCCACTTTTCTGAAATACCGACTTCTTTCCTGGAAGTCCTTGCAGTGTCCACGTGTTTTTTGTTTTTTTCCTCTCCCACCCCCCTTCCTTCCCATGCCTCCTCTCCCCAAGCCCTCTCCCTCCTACAGATCTCCCGATGTCCTTGTTCTCAAATGTTGTACTTGTGTGCTTCTCTCTCTCACCATCTTGTCTCCCGCTCCCTTTATCATATGTTTTACGTGTGAGTTTGTTCATCTATCTATAATTCCAGTAATCTCTGTGTGTGTGTTTGTCTGTGTGTATGTCTGTGTGTCTGTGACCGCTGTTTCTCGACAACCACGGGTCCGATATACTTGAAACTTGCCAGGTATATTGCTGGGGACCTGAGGATGTGCCTTTTCAAGGTTTCATATTAATCGGAGAAGTAGTTACCGAGCTATGTCCAAAAAACGATTCAACCAATCAGAGAGCAGCGAGCTATCACGTGTGCCGAACGTGCCGAACAGACTCTGCCTCGGACGGCACATTTGAGAGCGTATTCATTTATTTCACGTTGGCAAACTATGTTGGCGTTAAACTATGTTTTAAAACTAATTAAAACTAATTTGCGATTCATCGTAACTGCGATATGCGACCTTCCGGACAGTCAAATGAGGACGTCACTTCCGGACTTACGGATAGTCATAGTGACGACGTACTGATGCTGAACGTGGCGAGCAGACGCTGTAAGGTACGATCGATTGTAGTACACGTTTATAATAACTGCCGATACAGGCCCGATTAACTGCAGCGCCATCCGAGCTGCGGCGTCGGGACGATACATTCATTGTACGGTCACATCACGCACTTATGGGCACGCCCATGCATGCATGGGCGAAGACATTTTTTTTTTTTTTTTTGGCAAGGAACGGGCACCCACGTACGGGCACGTCCTAGGCGAATGGACCAAACCATTTCATGTAAATAGAGGGGGGGGGATATAATTTTAGATATATATATAGTACGGGCATGCCCTAGTCTATCTATAATTCCAGTAATCTCTGTGTGTATGTGTGTCTGTGTGTCTGTGACCGCTGTTTCTCGACAACCACGGGTCCGATATACTTGAAACTTGCCAGGTATATTGCTGGGGACCCGAGGATGTGCCTTTTCAAGGTTTCATATTAATCGGACAAGTAGTTACCGAGCTATGGCGATTTAGCCGTTCGCTTTGGCTTTGCGAATGGACCAAACCATTTCATGTAAATAGAGGGGGGGGGGGTTCTGTGGTCGTTGCGAATGGACCAAACCATTTCATGTAAATAGAGGGGGGGGTTCTGTGGTCGTTACTGCCACGTGGTTTCAAAGTTTTTTTTTGTTGTTGTTGTTTGCACGCATGTTTTTTTGCATGCACGTACGGGCACCCACGTACGGGCACGTCCTAGTGTGATTAATGTTGGCTCTTACACGAGCCTTGATCTTGTATACAAAAAAAAAAAAAAATAAGGATTTTCCACAGCGGAGTTTAGCAATAATGTAAAATCTATTCGAGAAACTTATCTTCAGTGATCGGCCTTCACATGGGAGGATAGTACAATTTTTGACTCGCATATTGTCCTACCTGTTGTGCAACTAATACCGGTTTACCTTGATTCTGAGCATTGTCTTCATTTTGTCTTTTCTTTTCTTGAGCTTGGAGGAATCATTTTTGCATTCAACTTTTTAAAAACATATTGTCCTGTCCATAGCTGATAAAGACCATCCTTGGACGAATAGCCAGAACGGTCCTTAATTCCGAGGCGCTTAGCCGAAATTGGCGGTTTGTCTGGCGCGCGTTGGTGAAGGAAACCAAGTGCTTACCTGAACAGAAGCACATGGGTTTCATCCGAAACCCACAATGAACAGACATGACACAACAATTAAAATGCAATAATAATGATTTAATGAAAATATAAATCAAAGAATGAAATTGTCGAAGTAAAAATTTAAGTAAAGACTAAAATTCTACTTTGAGACGTCTCTTCTCAGTCACAAATACAACACACGGGAAAGATAAATAAATAAAATGTTTTCCTTTTAATCGGCCGACACTCGGGTTTGTTGGTCCAGAATGGCTTCCAGGGGCTTTGTGGTCGTTGCAGCCAGTGTAGCCACTTGCACGGGAAGCACTCCAAAAATGGTGCCGAAACCACGCGTCAACTGCCCAGGCATGAGCAAGAGACAGCCCTCTTTCGCTCTCCACTCTTTCCGAAGTGCCAAGAGCTCCACAAACCGCCGTCAAGACCTCCTCCTTGTTGTCGAAATTGCCAACGTTCCACCAGCTCCCAACAAAGCTCTCCTCACCAGCCCATACAAAAAATGCTCAACCTCCTCCACCAGCACAAAAACCCAAGAGAGCGATTCTTCTTTCAACGGTCTTTTTTCCCTAGAACTTTCTCGCTCTGACGTCACACTGGCCAATCACCGAGCCCCATCGAATCGCTCATGGTCGTGCTGGACCAATGACGAACTTTGGGGCATGGCCTGCAGGCTTTGCTTGGCGTGCGCGTCTTAAAGGCGTGGCTTACTTGCCAATCGGCAATGTTCGGGTACTGTCGGCGGTTCCGGTGGTTGTTGTTTAAACGGAGGTTTTTACGGCCACCCTTGTTGTAGTTGTAAAAAGGTAGGGAAAAACCAATCACATAAAACTATCCTTAATCCCTAACTAGTAAACACAGCTTTACTCCCCCCCAACCCCCCATGTGAAAACACCTAAACAATCTCAAGGTCCAGTTTCCCTACTTGAATACATCGAGATGTCTCCTACGCGTTCACAGTCCATGCTATACCTATACCATCCTATCTTTTCTGTGAGATTCCGTCATCCACCCCCACAAACGTAACAATATTTACAAGATTTTCTGAATTTAGTTTGGTCAAGTGAATCAAGAGGTAACCTATTCCGTAGACTCGACGGTTCAATTCCAATGTCTGTACCTCTTGTAAAGTCTTCCTCAATTTGTTATACCATCTTTTAATTGTCGCTAAAATGCCTTTTTTTAGAAAGATGTACATCATGTTTTTTTTCCCAAGACGTTTTGTAAGATTGCCAAAGGCAGATGTTCCTTTTGCTGCACATCCAGTTATTTCCTCGTCTATGTTCGGGCTGTTTGATTAAACGTTGCCAAGATAGTGGAACCGTTTAACCATTTCAAGCAGTTCCTCATCGATGTACACTTTTTGTTCAATATAGCCAAGTTATGACGAAGGCCTTCATTTCATATGGAGCCTTTGGCTGCTGCTTGCATTATTTGCTAGGAGTACAACTGTGCTGCTGATGCGGTGCCCCCTGTAGGTCAGAGCAGAAATTTGTAATTTGTTCATGATTCCGGCGATAGCTCGCACAATATTTTTGAAGGACACCATGCGATGTTTAACGTCCACAACTCATGCAGGCAGATGGTACGCCCACTCAACGTCCATGTGAGAAGGTATGCACATTGATGACTCACCGGGCTGACGGTTTATAGCCCCGGGTCCGGATTCTAACCCAGGCTAAGCAGCTCACAGACAAGTGCACAAACCCTAGGCTATCCTGCCAGCCCAGACAGGAACTTAGAATAAGCTAAACCCAAGTTTTTGCTCATCGCTGTGGAAACAACATGCTGGTGGCACAACATGTCCTCGGGTGAAGAGGGCAATTCTTGTTTTGGGATATTTGTGTAGTTAAATTTAGATAACAACATGTATTGTGGGTTTGATACTTTTGTTGCTTCACTACGTAAATTATTCAATAATCTGGTGTTTTGAGCATTGGAAGCCTGCAATGTTCACACCCATTCACGATAGAGCAATGAGTCGTTGTTAAAGTGACTTCATCCGAGGCTAAGATCTTTAAAATTGGAAGGCTGTCTCACATTGGAAGTTCCCTTATATGGATTCCCATGTATTGCAGCGAATGCTGTTCAAGACGTAGGCCTCGGTTGTACTGGTGGTCAGGAAATGGCGTGTAATGGAAAAGCGAGCTCGGCCACACCACAGCCAACCCCAATCCTGTATTTCCACCTTTCATACACACTGCACATTGTGCGTCGTTCTTTGTCAGATTTCTGGTTTTCGGTATGAGCAATACGTAATTGATGAAACTGTGACGTCATAAACAAACCGAGCTTCTTTGGCCTGCTTCAACTGCAGCTTTGGTCGTTCCAAAATAAGAGTGCATCTAAAACGAGTCTTCCTTGCTTAAGGACATTAACCCAGGTATCCTGTCTGATGGTGATTCTGCTGATTGTTGAATTGATAATAAATGAGTGTGTCACAACGTTAGTCGTATTTCCGGTTCCTGTGGCCTGCACTTGTTTCTCTTTGAAGAGTTAAATCTCACCAACTCCAGCCCTAATGTCAGGAAATAGCAGGGAGGGTTCTGTTAGCTTCAGAACCCCCACCGCCCCCCCCTCCCCCCCCCCCCCCCGCTGCCTCTGAGTCATCTATCTATAATTCCAGTAATCTCTGTGTGTCTGTGTGTGTGTGTGTGTGTGTGTGTGTGTGTGTGTGTGTGTGTGTGTGTGTGTCTGTGACCGCTGTTTCTCGACAACCACGGGTCCGATATACTTGAAACTTGCCAGGTATATTGCTGGGGACCTGAGGATGTGCCTTTTCAAGGTTTCATATTAATCGGAGAAGTAGTTACCGAGCTATGGCGATTTAGCCGTTCGCCGTTCGCTTTGGCTTTGCGAATGGACCAAACCATTTCATGTAAATAGAGGGGGGGGGGTTCTGTGGTCGTTACTGCCACGTGGTTTCAAAGTTTTTTTTTGTTGTTGTTGTTTGCACGCATGTTTTTTTGCACCCACGTACGGGCACGCCCTAGTACAAATAAACCCAAAAGGCCTTTAACCATCCCAAAATGTGGAAAATAAACTGGAGAAAAAGTTTTACTAACAACGAAATCTTTACATTTTCCCAGATCTTAGACAAGAGCGTTCATGGATAAGAACCTTGACCTTAAGGGACTCCAATTGACAGGGACACGAGACTTAACGCAAATATTCCTGTTGAGGTTCTGAGGACATTTTGTTCCAGAAACTATGGTCTAATTACATCTTCACGTCCGTATTATTGGTTCTTATTCACCCAAAAGGCATCACACCTTTACCCGTTTATTCAAACTCATCTTTATCCGTTTAAGACTCGGGACTATGTACAGTCACGTGAAAAAGTAAGTACACCCCGTGTAAAGTTTTGACTTTTTGAACATATTTCAACATACAGATATTTGATCTTCATTTCAACAATATTGACAGATGAAGGTGATATAATATAACAAATATCATGAAACATTTACATTTTGTAGTCCATTGTATAATTTAAATAAACATAAATGCAAATTTCCTATGTGGAAAAAGTAAGTACACCCCTGTCTCTAATAGGTGGTATTGCCCCCTTTGGCAGAAACAACCTCAAGTAGGCGTTTCTTATAACTGTCTACCAGTCTCTGACATCGACTGGGAGAAATTTTTGCGCACTCCTCCATGCAGAATTATTTCACCTGTGCGATGTTTGAGGGGTTTCTTGCATGCACAGCTCGTTTCAAATCCCCCCACAGCATATCGATGGGATTTAGATCTGGGCTTTGACTTGGCCATTCCAGAACCCTCCATTTCTTTCTTTTCAGGCATTCCTTGGTGGATTTACTGGTATGTTTAGGGTCATTGTCATGTTGCAAGGTCCGCCTTCGGTTGAGCTTCAACTTTCCGACAGATGGCCTCACATTATCCTCAAGCACCCTCTGGTACAATGAAGAATTCATAGTGGATTATATGATGGTGAGCTGCCCAGGCCCTGATGCAGCAAAGCTGCCCCAAACCATAATGTTTCCACCACCATGCTTTACAGTTGGTATCAGGTTCTTGTGGTCAAATGCTGTCTTTGGTTTTCGCCAAAAATGTCTTCTGGTACGGTGGCCAAATAGCTCTACCTTTGACTCATCTGTCCAGAGCACATTGTTCCAGAAGTGCTGCTCCTTGCCGAGGTGTTCATTGGCAAACTTTAGTCTTGCCCTGATGTTCTTTCTGGACAGCAAAGGTTTCCTCCTGGCACACTCCCATGTAGATCAAATTTTTGCATTCTCTTTCTAATGGTAGACTCGTGCACTTTGACATCAACAGTGGGAAGAGCTACCTGTAGGTCCCGTGATGACATTCTGGGGTTCTTAGAGACTTCTTTCAGCATCTTGCGGTCTGCTCTCGGGCTGAACTTGCTGGGGCGGCCTGGCCTGAACAAGTTGGCAGTTGTTTGGAATCTTCTCCACTTGTAGATGATCTTCCGGACAGTCGATTGATTGATTTCAAATTGTTTGGAGATCTTTTTAAATCCCTTCCCATCCTCGTAGGCATCTATAACCTTCTTTCTGAAGGCCTCAGAGAGCTCTTTTGATCTAGGCATGGTGACACCGCACACTTCAACAACAAAGAGCAAACCAAACTAAATGTCTGAGGTTTAAATAAGACTGGTTCCTCCAAGATCCTCTCTAATGATGTTCTAATCATTTGCACCTGAGCTGGTGCACCTGATTCTAATTTTCGGTATTTGAAGTAGTGATAAATGTAGGGGTGTACTTACTTTTTCCACATGCGAAATTTGCATTTATGTTTATTTAAATTATACAATGGACTACAAAATGTAAATGTTTCATGATATTTGTTATATTATATCACCTTTATCTATCAATATTGTTGAAATGAAGATCAAATAGCTGTGTGTTGAAATATGTTGAAAAAGTCAAAACTTTACATGGGGTGTACTTACTTTTTCACGTGACTGTACATATAATACTGTTACGTGTTCCTCCCCGACCTCCTGGTCTCGGTATACCTCCGAACCCTGGGAGGAATCACGGCAGAAAAATATATACTACTCCGTGTCTAAATCAATAAGGAAACCACACCAATGGGTATAACAAACCAATAATATATTAAAAACCACACAATAATAATATTACCAATAATGATGGCCAATCCAGACAATCAATATATCTTAGGTTGGTACCAACACTAAGTCACATAACTCACTGCGTTCCTGGTGACTGGAACAAAAACCCCTCAATGTCTCTATAACTCAACGGAGATGAGGCGACGGGGCGATGGCAAGTAAGGAGGTGTAGGCAAGGCGTGGACTGTCACGTGATCCACACCAACAGCAAACGGGCAGTGGAAAGGGAACTCCCAAAGACGAGATCCAGACGTGCACATGCACCGTTCAATCAGCTAACCGCAGTGCAATCTTCAAACGCCGCTTTATTGCACAGCCGTCCTCGGCAAACCACCGGAGAATAAGCCCAGCCTGCGCGACAAAAACCCTTTCCGATGAAGGTAGCGTGTGGGGCGAAATGGCGGACGGCTCTCACTCGAGCCGCAGCCTCGAGGCGAAGATTCTCCGGAACCTCACGCCTGTACCTGGCTTCGCAGGCTTTTCCACAACTGTAGCGATAACACCGATCGCACGAGATTCCTTACAAGGACTCAAAGTTCACTCGCCATGTACGCTCGACCACGCTAGGTACGGAGCTTTTCCAGAAAGCGTCGTTTCACTGTCCTCACGCCTTCTTATTCTTTACTCCTTTTCTTCCGGGTCACGATCCCTGTATCATTTTACGTTGACCTTTTTAACTTTAGAAAGCTGTTCCTGAATACTAAACCTTTTGAGAATAATAATAATACATGATATCAGAAACAGGTCAAGTGGGTGAAAACCACAACAGCGGAGGTGACGAATCCGTAACAATACCAATTGATTAATTACCTGCGCCACCAAAGGTGGATGGAGGTTATGTTTTCACCCCTGTCTGTCTGTGTGTCTGTCCATTTGTCCTGTCCATTTGTGAACAAAATATATCAAAATGTTGTGGACGGATTCGGCCGAAATTTGGCAGAGATGTAGCGTAGGTGACAATGAAGAAATTATTCGATTTGGGTGAAGATCCGGATTCAGATCCGGATTCGGATCCGGCTACTAGAATTTTAAAGTGAATTTTCACCATTGGGAGATCGGGCCAAAAACGATACGTAGCAGGATATCTCAAAAGGTTGTGGATGGATTTGGCCGAAACTTGGTGGACAGGTTGGATGTCTGACAGGGACAAATAGATTCGATTTTGGTGAAGATCTGAGTATGTATTCGGATATGAGGATTATTTAATTTAAAGTGATTCTTCACCATTGGGAGATCGGGCCAAAAACGATACATAGCAGGATATCTCAAAAAGTTGTGGACAGATTTGGACAAAACTTTGTGGACAGGTTGTGTGTGTGACGAGGAAGAATCGATTCGATTTCGGTGAAGATCCGGATCCAGCTAGTAGAATTTTTAAGTGATTCTTCACCATTGAGTGATATGGCCGACCAGGTGGAGGTGTGCTCTCCACCGAGTGCCGTTGTAGTTATTAAATGCAATACAATGGGATATTCAGCCTCGGATCTCAGGCTCATAAGCTAAATTCCCAGGTGAGGACACTAAACACGCCAAACCTAGACCGTTGACATCAACTTAAGATCCATGCTTATTTCAGGAATAAGTTATGACTTTCCTAAAACGTTTCAACCATTTCTAGACCTGACGGATGTCTTAATCCCCTCGTACATCACCTCAACTATCCCTACCAGTCTGACCGGTACACCCTGCTTCCTCAGACACCTTTACATCATCTCCATAGGAACTCTGTGTCGTTCGCTTTCTCTCGATCCATAAACCCGAAATACAACTCGCTGTTCTCTTCCAAAAGAATTCCTCTCTTTGTATAAGAATGAATGAAGATTCCATGTGTTGTTCCTCTACCTGGCATAAACATCGGGTTTCGGTTTCCTGTTTCCTTCGGCACCAGAAACGATCTTGTCTGTCTGAGAAGTTGTCTTCCAAATCCGAGGATACGTGTTTTTTTTTTTTGTTTGTTTTTGTTTGTTTTTTGTATACAAGATCGAGGCTCGTGAAAGAGCGAACATTAATCACACAGAAAGACAAACCGACACATAAAACATATAACATCGGGAGCGGTAGACAAGATGGGGAGAGAGGGGGAAGGACACAAACACAACATTTGAGAGCAGGGACCGAGAGACATGGAGACATCGAGAGATCTGAGAGAGGGCGAGGGCTTTGGGGGGGGGGGGCAAGGGAAGGGGGGGGGGTGGGAGAGGTATAAAACATATGGACACTGCCAGGACTTCCAGGAAAGAAGTTGGAATTTCAAACAAGGTGGATCTGGGGTGAGTTAGCGGGGGAAGAAAAGATCAAGGTTTTGGATGGGGGAAGATAAGAGATGGTGGTGAACAGCTGTTTTAAAGACCTGGAGGGAGGAGTGGGATTGAAGGGAGTGAGGGAGTTTGTTCCAGAGGCGGGAGAAAAGAGGAATGAAAGAGTGAAGGTGAGCAGAGAGCCGAGATTTCGGCAGTTTAACCATCAGAGGGTTGCTGGCAGATCTTGTGCGACCTGTAGGAATATTTGGGGGACAGAGCACAGAGAGAGCTGGGGGTGCAAGGCCGGAGAGGAGTCGGTAGAAGACAGAAAGACCACCTACCTGCCTGCGGTGAGTGAGTGAAAGGCCCTCAGAGATAGCTTCATCGCGGGAGATTCCAATAATTCTGAAAGCTTTGGTTTCAACAGCGTGAAGCCGAGCTAGGTGTGAGGCAGGAGCACCGGCCCATAGGGGAGAACAGTATTCCATTGAGCTGCGGATGAAAGCCTTGTATGTGGTGAGGAGCTCAGGTGTGCCGAGGAAGGACTTCGCACGACGGAGGATGCCCAGTCGGCGACTGGCTTTGGAGGCCAGCTTGGAAATGTGGTTTTCCCAAGAAAGATCATGGCAGATAGTGAGACCCAAAAGCTTGAGCGACAGAACTTATTGGAGAGGATTGTTGAGAAAGTAAATGGGAGGGTTGTCCAGTCGATCTTTTCGGAGAGACATAGTAAGAGTGTGAGATTTGTCAGGATTGAAAGACATGTTCCACTTGTTTGACCAGTCTGTGATTTTGTCCAAGTCTTCAGAGAGTGAGGAGGCTGCAGACTGCCGATCTGAGGGAAGAGGAATGGAGCGGCAGAGAGTGGAGTCATCAGCAAAGAGATAGAGAGGATTTTCATGAGAGTCAGAGAGATCATTGATGAAAACCAGAAAAAGCACGGGGCCCAGAACACTGCCTTGGGGAACTCCAGCCTGAACAGGAAGAGGAGATGAGAGAAACCCATTCAGGGCCACACGTTGACGACGACTAGAGAGGAAGTCCGCCAGCCATGCGTGGAGATTTCCATGGATACCAAAGGAGGAGAGTTTGGTGAGCAGAGCGGGGTGCCAGACCGCGTCGAAGGCACGTGATATGTCGAGGGAGACAGCTCTAATTTCCTGTTTGGCATTGAGGACCTCCATCCATTGTTGAGACAGCAGAAGCAGCATGTCCAGAGTAGAGTGACCTGGTCTGAAACCAAATTGATGATCAGAGATCAAGCCATTGGAGAAGAGGAAAGATTTCATATCCGAAGCAATGATGGATTCCATGACTTTGCTGATAATTGGGAGAAGGCTGATTGGTCTGTAGTTGCTAGGATCTGTTTTTGCACCTTTTGTGTGCATAGCGGTGATGTTGGCTGATTTCCAAGCAGATGGCAGTTGACCTTGAGCAAAAGAGAGGGTGAAGAGAACAGAGAGAGGGTGAGATAGAGCGGCAGAGCAGGATTTTAGGACCCGTGGGCTGATGCCGTCGGGTCCAGTTGCAGAATCAGAGTCGAGGGTTGACAGAAACTTTTCCACCTTGTCAGGAGGAAAGGACACGGAGTCCAGGAGCAGCAGGGTACGACTGGGTATGGTGGGTACAGAGAGGGATGGGTTTGGGACACAAGATTTAGAGGCAAACACAGAGTTGAGGCATTCAGCTTTTTCACGTGCGGAGTCAGCTGTGTAGCCGTTTGAGGTAAGGGAGGGGATGGAGGGGGAACAAACACCAGAAACGGATTTGACCAGACGCCACCAGGATTTGGAAGAGGGAGACAGATAAGAGAGTTCGGTCTTGAGAACGGAGAGATATTGTTTCCTAGCTCTCCTGAGGGTGGACACACACTTGTTTCGGGCTTTGTGAAAGGAAATGAGATTTCCTTCCGTTTGGATTTGCTTTCCAGGAGACGAAGGCAAGTTGTTTCTGGGCAACAACCTCACCACAAGATTCCGTGTACCATGGACGGGAGGAAGGGTATGACAACTGAAGACGAGATGGGATAAATCTGTGCATGAGAGAGAGCAATTTACTTTGGAAGAATTCCCAGGATGAGTTGATGTCAGAGGTGGTAGAGATGGGAGACCAGTCCAGATGATTGATGGCTGCTTGAAGACCGTGCCAGTTGGCCTGAGTGAAATGCCAGACTCGTCGACGCTGAGCAGGCTCCCTGAGGATGGTCAGAGAGATGTCCACTTTAACAAGGACATGATCAGATGATCCGATTGGAGCAGAAGAAGAGCAGCAGACATTTTCAGGGAAGTTAGTCATAACCAAGTCCAGAAGAAAAGATGTTCCGTTGACTGAGATCCGGGTCGGGAAATTGACAGATTGTGTCAGTCCCAGTGAGTCGCAGAAGTCCTTTGCTGAGGAGCCATGGCTGGTGAGAGAGGTACCCACACCCAGCCAACTGGCATGATGACATTTGAAATCACCACATATGAGGAAGAGCGAGTTGGGATGAGTAGATAGAAGTTGGTCCATATTATCAGACAGCGAGATGTAGATGGAGTCATCACTGTTTGGTGGACGGTACAACACACATATGAACAAGAGGTGGGAGCGAAGGGGAAGCCGTAGCCAGAGGTATTCCTGGGGGTGAGGTGGAGAGAGAGTGCAGTGCAGGGCGAGTGAGGAAGAGTTTTTGATAAAGATAGCATCCCCACCTCCAGGACGAGGCTCAGGTCTGTCATACCGGAGGAGGGAGTAGCCCGGGAGAGATACGAAGGAATCAGAGACATCATAAAGGAGGAAAGTTTCTGTTAAGCAGATCACGTCTGGTTTGACAGAAGCAACCTGTATGGAGAGATCAGTTAAGTTTGAACGAAGGCCCCGGATGTTTGAGGTCCATACCGTTAATGAAGAGGAAGGGGGAGCATCAGATACAGAACAGGGGGGAGGATGGGTAGGGTAAGAGGTGGAAGAGGTAGGGAGAGCTGTTGAAGGTGTGTCAGAGATTTCAGAATAGCTCGGAGAAAGGGCAGGATGGGGCAGACAAAAGGTTTGATGGTGATTGGGTGAGGCACAATGAGGTGTTATTTGAGGAGGGGGAAGAGCGAGGCAGAAGGTTGGGGGAGATGGAGGTGAGAGTTGGAAGGGGGAAGAAGCGGGGAGGACGCTTTGAGGAGGGGGAGTGAGAGGGGGAAAATTGAGAAGCAATGAGGGTGGGGAGATTTGAAGGGGAGGGGTGAGGGGGGAGTTTGGGAGGGAAGGGACAAGGGGAGGGATTTGAAAGGGATGGGATATGGGGGAGATTTGGAGGGGAGGGGTGAGGGAGAAGTCTAGGAGGGGAGGGGAGGGGCGAGGGGCGTCTTGGCGGGGAGGGGTGAGGGGGTAGTTTAGGAGGGAGGGGGCAAGGGGGGAGATTTGAAAGGGATGGGTGATGGGGAAGATTTGGAGGGGAGGGGTGATGGGGAAGATTTGGAGGGGAGGGGTTATGGGGAAGATTTGGAGGGGAGGGGTGAGATTGGATTTTAGAAAGTGTACGATTTATGGGAAACGAACATTTATTGCAAAATGAGTTTCTTGTGACCTTCGAGTTAAAAATACGTTTAAGGACGCTGGATGGAGGATGGAGTGCAGGAGAGTTTAGGGAATGTAGAAAAAAGGCACTATAGGAGATGGATATTTTTTTTGGGATGAATTGATTTGGTAAGCAAGTCGAAAGCAGCCTTTTAAAGAAGAAGAAGAAAAAGGTGTTATAAAATATGACGGTGTAGCGGCTACCGCTGGGTTTTCACAATCGCCTTGCACCTATCAAGGACGCGGAGCGATCACCATGCCGGGCTCGTCCAGGACGCCCGGGCAGGCCCGCGCTCAACTTGCCAGGCCTCGGTCGGGACGCCCGGGCATGCCCGGGCATGCCCGGGCAGGCTCGCCCTCAACTTGCCAGGCCGCAGCCAGGACGCTGGGCCACGCCCCCTCTCGCCTTTCCTGGGCAAACGCTCCGGGATAATATGTATATATATTGCTGCCCGATAAACGGGCTTTTCAGAGTGCCTGAGTGTTTGGTTTGATTAAAGCAACTCGGATGAATTCCAGCTTTTTGTCGCGTCCATTCTTCCGATCGACGTGGGAGCCCCAGCTCCTTCAACGGAATACATAACTTGAGGGGAAAGTGTTAACATTGAAGGTTAATAACAGTGAAAACTATCTGGGGAAATGGGGGAGAAACACGTGGTCGAAGAACGAACGAACGAATAAGAATGAATAAACGAATGAGAACAGAGAAGGAAATTTTTTTATTTTTTTTTGAGTTGAGATTTACACAAGGAAGTAGGCTATGGGTGAAAAGACTGGGAATACAGAGAACGAAAGTTATTGGATCACAAACGATGGACCGCTGAGAGAAAAACAAAGCCTCAAGGTTGTACAGTGTACACTGTACAAGGCCTCAAGACACGACACGAATTAACACGATTTTCAATACAGGTATGAAAGATTTGCACCGAAAAATCTTCGTCGGGACACAATATACGTACAACACCATAAATAAATACAGTTTTAACGAAAATACAAATGGGAACAATCACTTAACTTCGATTTCAAATCGTTCGCGACGCGGCAAAGGCCTTGCTCGCGACACGGCAAACAGACAATCAATTTATGAAAGATAAACACCGAGAAACAACCAAAGTTGCACACAATAACTTCACACACCGAAAGATAAATACAGTTTCGACAAAATACAATTGTGAACAGACTTAACTTCGAAAAACGTGGAGACCGTGTGGAGCTTCGAAAATCCCTTGTTCCCGGAATGGACTTGTTTAACAGTTTTGGTTCATTGATAATGTTCGTTTGTTCATGTAACATGTGTTTGTAAGTCCTTGTCCAGGCCACACGTGTTTTTATGCTGGGTTTGTGTGTCCGTGTAGGCCACACGTGTTTTTATGCTTGGTTTGTGTGTCCTTGTAGGCCACGTGTTTTTATGCTGGGTTTGTGTGTCCTTGTAGGCCACACGTGTTTTTATGCTGGGTTTGTTTGTCCTTGTAGGCCACGTGTTTTTATGCTGGGTTTGTGTGTCCTTGTAGGCCACGTGTTTTTATGCTGGGTTTGTGTGTCCTTGTAGGCCACGTGTTTTTATGCTGGGTTTGTGTGTCCTTGTAGGCCACGTGTTTTTATGCTGGGTTTGTGTGTCCTTGTAGGCCACACGTGTTTTTATGCGGGGTTTGTGTGTCCGTGTAGGCCACACGGGTTTTTATGCTGGGTTAGTGTGTCCTTTTAGGCCACACGTGTTTTTATGCTGGGTTTGTGTGTCCTTGTAGGCCACGTGTTTTTATGCTGGGTTTGTGTGTCCTTTTAGGCCACGTGTTTTTATGCTGGGTTTGTGTGTCCTTGTAGGTCACGTGTTTTTATGCTGGGTTTGTGTGTCCTTGTAGGCCACACGTGTTTTTATGCTGGGTTTGTAAGTCCTTGTCCAGGCCACACATGTTTTTATGCTGGGTTTGTAAGTCCTTGTCCAGGCCACACGTGTTTTTATGGTGGGTTTCTAAGTCCTTGTGCAGGCCACACTTGTTTTTATGCTGGGTTTGTAAGTCCTTGTCCAGGCCACACGTGTTTTTATGCTGGGTTTTTAAGTCCTTGTCCAGGCCACACGTGTTTTTATGGTGCGTTTTTAAGTCCTTGTCCAGGCCACACGTGTTTTTATGGTGGGTTTGTAAGTCCTTGTCCAGGCCACACGTGTTTTTATGCTGGGTTTTAAGTCCTTGTCCAGGCCACACGTGTTTTTATGCTGGGTTTCTAAGTCCTTGTCCAGGCCACACTTGTTTTTATGCTGGGTTTGTAAGTCCTTGTCCAGGCCACACGTGTTTTTATGCTGGGTTTCTAAGTCCTTGTCCAGGCCACACTTGTTTTTATGGTGGGTTTGTAAGTCCTTGTCCAGGCCACACGTGTTTTTATGCTGGGTTTTTAAGTCCTTGTCCAGGCCACACGTGTTTTTATGCTGGGTTTTTAAGTCCTTGTCCAGGCCACACGTGTTTTTATGGTGGGTTTGTAAGTCCTTGTCCAGGCCACACGTGTTTTTATGCTGGGTTTGTAAGTCCTTGTCCAGGCCACACGTGTTTTTATGCTGGGTTTCTAAGTCCTTGTCCAGGCCACACTTGTTTTTATGGTGGGTTTGTAAGTCCTTGTAGGCCACACGTGTTTTTATGCTGGGTTTGTAAGGCCTTGTAGGCCACACGTGTTTTTATGCTGGGTTTTTAAGTCCTTGTCCAGGCTACACATGTTTTTATGCTGGGTTTGTAAGTCCTTGTAGGCCACACGTGTTTTTATGCTGGGTTTGTAAGTCCTTGTCCAGGCCACACATGTTTTTATGCTGGGTTTGTGTGTCCTTCTAGGCCACACGTGTTTTTATGCTGGGTTTGTTAGTCCTTGTCCAGGCCACACATGTTTTTATGCTGGGTTTGTAAGGCCTTGTAGGCCACGTGTTTTTATGCTGGGTTTGTAAGTCCTTGTCCAGGCCACACATGTTTTTATGCTGGGTTTGTAAGTCCTTGTCCAGGCCACACGTGTTTTTATGCTGGGTTTTTAAGTCCTTGTCCAGGCCACACATGTTTTTATGCTGGGTTTGTGTGTCCTTCTAGGCCACACGTGTTTTTATGCTGGGTTTGTGTGTCCTGGGCCACACGTGTTTTTATGCTGGGTTTGTGTGTCCTTGTCCAGGCCACACGTGTTTTTATGCTGGGTTTGTGTGTCCTTCTGGGCCACACGTGTTTTTATGCTGGGTTTGCGTGTCCTTCTGGGCCACACGTGTTTTTATGCTGGGTTTGTGTGTCCTTCTGGGCCACACGTGTTTTTATGCTGGGTTTGCGTGTCCTTCTGGGCCACACGTGTTTTTATGCTGGGTTTGTGTGTCCTTGTCCAGGCCACACGTGTTTTTATGCTGGGTTTGTGTGTCCTTCTAGGCCACACGTGTTTTTATGCTGGGTTTGCGTGTCCTTCTGGGCCACACGTGTTTTTATGCTGGGTTTGTGTCCTTCTGGGCCACACGTGTTTTTATGCTGGGTTTGTGTGTCCTTCTAGGCCACACGTGTTTTTATGCTGGGTTTGCATGTCCTTCTGGGCCACACGTGTTTTTATGCTGGGTTTGTGTGTCCTTCTGGGCCACACGTGTTTTTATGCTGGGTTTGCGTGTCCTTCTGGGCCACACGTGTTTTTATGCTGGGTTTGTGTGTCCTTGTCCAGGCCACACGTGTTTTTATGCTGGGTTTGTGTGTCCTTCTAGGCCACACGTGTTTTTATGCTGGGTTTGCGTGTCCTTCTGGGCCACACGTGTTTTTATGCTGGGTTTGTGTGTCCTTCTAGGCCGCACGTGTTTTTATGCTGGGTTTGCATGTCCTTCTGGGCCACACGTGTTTTTATGCTGGGTTTGTGTGTCCTTCTGGGCCACACGTGTTTTTATGCTGGGTTTGCGTGTCCTTCTGGGCCACACGTGTTTTTATGCTGGGTTTGTGTGTCCTTGTCCAGGCCACACGTGTTTTTATGCTGGGTTTGTGTGTCCTTCTGGGCCACACGTGTTTTTATGCTGGGTTTGTGTCCTTCTGGGCCACACGTGTTTTTATGCTGGGTTTGTGTGTCCTTCTAGGCCACACGTGTTTTTATGCTGGGTTTGCATGTCCTTCTGGGCCACACGTGTTTTTATGCTGGGTTTGCGTGTCCTTCTGGGCCACACGTGTTTTTATGCTGGGTTTGTGTCCTTCTGGGCCACACGTGTTTTTATGCTGGGTTTGTGTGTCCTTCTGGGCCACACGTGTTTTTATGCTGGGTTTGCGTGTCCTTCTAGGCCACACGTGTTTTTATGCTGGGTTTGCGTGTCCTTCTGGGCCACACGTGTTTTTATGCTGGGTTTGTGTGTCCTTCTGGGCCACACGTGTTTTTATGCTGGGTTTGCGTGTCCTTCTGGGCCACACGTGTTTTTATGCTGGGTTTGTGTGTCCTTGTAGGCCACACGTGTTTTTATGCTGGGTTTGTAAGGCTTTGTAGGCCATGTGCTTTTACGGGCCACGTTCGGATCCGTTCCCATTTCCTTCTCTTCCTATGTTTTCCTGTTATAATTCCTCTTTTCCATTTCTTCATGACCCCCTCAGTCCATTTTGTTACCTTTTCCCACCTATTGCCGCCACCTCTTCCATGACCTCGAAATGTTGTACAACAACCTGAAAACATAACGCCTCTGGCCTTCCATGGTGGAGGCCTGAAAAGAAAAGTTATCTTCCTTGTTTTTGTGCAGATAATGTTATTTCTATCGCATCGAAGAGCAAAGCGGAAACTCGCTCAGGTTTTCCTTAAATTGCACGTTTTGTGGACTGAGGTTGGAATATTTGGTGCTATTTGTGATGCATGTACATGAGGGTATGACGTCACGGGTGGTTTTCGATATTAATATGACGTCAACTTGTTTATCATACAATCCTTTAGACGTGTTGAAATTGGCCTTCATTTCTTTGTTTCGTGTTGAAATTGGCCTTCATTTCCTTGTTTCGTGTTGAAATTGGCCTTCATTTCCTTGTTTCGTGTTGAAATTGGCCTTCATTTCTTTGTTTCGTGTTGAAATTGGCCTTCATTTCCATATTTTGTGTTGAAATTGGCATACATTTCCTTGTTTGGTGTTGAAATTGGCCTTCATTTCCTTGTTTCGTGTTCAAATTGGCCTTCATTTCCTTGTTTTGTGTTCAAATTGGCCTTCATTTCCTTGTTTTCTGTTCAAATTGGCCTTCATTTCCTTGTTTCGTGTTGAAATTGGCCTTCATTTCCTTGTTTCGTGTTCAGATTGGCCTTCATTTCCTTGTTTCGTGTTCAAATTGGCCTTCATTTCCTTGTTTTGTGTTCAAATTGGCCTTCATTTCCTTGTTTTCTGTTCAAATTGGCCTTCATTTCCTTGTTTCGTGTTGAAATTGGCCTTCATTTCCTTGTTTTCTGTTCAAATTGGCCTTCATTTCCTTGTTTTGTGTTCAAATTGGCCTTCATTTCCTTGTTTTGTGTTCAAATTGGCCTTCATTTCCTTGTTTCGTGTTCAAATTGGCTTTCATTTCCTTGTTTCGTGTTGAAATTAGCCTTCATTTCCTTGTTTCGTGTTGAAATTGGCCTTCATTTCCTTGTTTCGTGTTGAAATTAGCCTTCATTTCCTTGTTTCGTGTTCAAATTGGCCTTCATTTCCTTGTTTCGTGTTCAAATTGGCCTTCATTTCCTTGTTTCGTGTTCAAATTGGCCTTCATTTCCTTGTTTCGTGTTCAAATTGGCCTTCATTTCCTTGTTTCGTGTTGAAATTGGCCTTCATTTCCTTGTTTCGTGTTGAAATTAGCCTTCATTTCCTTGTTTCGTGTTGAAATTAGCCTTCATTTCCTTGTTTCGTGTTGAAATTAGCCTTCATTTCCTTGTTTCGTGTTCAAATTGGCCTTCATTTCCTTGTTTCGTGTTGAAATTGGCCTTCATTTCCTTGTTTCGTGTTGAAATTGGCCTTCATTTCCTTGTTTCGTGTTGAAATTAGCCTTCATTTCCTTGTTTCGTGTTGAAATTGGCCTTCATTTCCTTGTTTCGTGTTGAAATTAGCCTTCATTTCCTTGTTTCGTGTTCAAATTGGCCTTCATTTCCTTGTTTCGTGTTGAAATTAGCCTTCATTTCCTTGTTTCGTGTTCAAATTGGCCTTCATTTCCTTGTTTCGTGTTCAAATTGGCCTTCATTTCCTTGTTTCGTGTTCAAATTGGCCTTCATTTCCTTGTTTCGTGTTCAAATTGGCCTTCATTTCCTTGTTTCGTGTTGAAATTGGCCTTCATTTCCTTGTTTCGTGTTGAAATTGGCCTTTATTCCCCTGTTTCGAGTGTCCGTGCACATCCGGTTTGTAGTAAGTTCTTCTTTGTTGTTGTTGACCGTTTCTCGTGAAATTCCAAGCAATGGACAGACAGATTGTTGATGCAATGTTGACCATGTATGGATTTGTCTTGAGGCCTGCAGACAAAACACCACCGTAAGAAGCAGACAGAACCGTTTGGCTCCAGGGGAATCTTTGCCCTTTTCACCTTCACGTTCAATTTAAACATTTGTTTGGGTGAAGTTGAGCCACGTCACGTGGTGCTGCAAACCGTGCGAGGTAGGCCGCACAAGGAGGTTAGTGTCGAATTGCAAGGCCCCATTTGTAGGAGCGGGTCCATCGTGAAACGCGCGTCTCTTTTGCTGCAACCAGAGAATTTGTTTCTCCCAACAAAGAAAAACCTTTTATCCTTTTTCTGAAACGTTTTCCCTTCCGTGTGCGAATCGACTATGCGATCGAGGCCCTTCGGCCTAGTCGGAGGACCGAGGGTTGTATACCTGACGGCTTAGTTTGTGGTGAGGTGTAACCGTGTAACCACCACCCTCCCCCCCCCAATCAAATTGAGCCCAGTGTGAAGAAGAATCCCCCCCCCCAATCAAATTGAGCCCAGTGTGAAGAAGAATCCCCCCCCCCCCCAATCAAATTGAGCCCAGTGTGAAGAAGAATCTCCCCCCCCCCCCCAATCAAATTGAGCCCAGTGTGAAGAAGAATCTCCCCCCCCCCCCCCCCAATCAAATTGAGCCCAGTGTGAAGAAGAATCCCCCCCCCCCAATTAAATTGAGCCCAGTGTGAAGAAGAATCCCCCCCCCCAATCAAATTGAGCCCAGTGTGAAGAAGAATCTCCCCCCCCCCCCCCAATCAAATTGAGCCCAGTGTGAAGAAGAATCCCCATTCCAATCAAATTGAGCCAGTATTGAACGAAACAGCAAATTGCTGAAATTGAGCAAATTGAACGAAACAGTGTTTGAGACGACACCTGTGCTTCTATAAAATATTCCACCAGGTTGATACTTATTGCTAAATTCAGCTGGTTGGTTCATTAAGAGCACCGGAAATGAGTAGTCATCGAATGCTGTTTCCTGATTGGACAGGGCCGAGAGGTCGAATGTAAATGAGGTTGAACTCTCGTCCTCCTTCCCGACTCTTCCGGTAGTTTGGGCCTTGTGTTCCATTTACTACTTCCACCACCTAAGGTGGGCAGAGGTTGTTATCAACCCTGTTTGTCTGTCTGTGAGCAGGATATCTCATAAAGGTGTGGACGGATTATGCCAAAACAAGGTGGATGAGGTGGGCAGGTGACCAGAACAAACAGATTTAGGTTTTGGTTCAGGTGCAGATCTAGATGAGGCCTATGAGGTGGATAAAAAAACGTAAAGGGTCCAGCCTGATGGAGGTATGCGCTCTACCGTTCTGGTTACCTTCTGTGCCATACACCTGCAGCCTTTGGTGTTTGATTGGCCCTTAATGAAAACGTGCAGCATGTGTAAATCACCTTTTTATTTGGCCTAACCTATCCGCACACTCGACTTGTGCAGTATAAAACGTCCATTTTTGTCGGAAATTACTCCCACCGTCACTTCCCCCCCCCCCCCCCCCCCAATACCTGTCGCCATTCCACTCGACCCAGGTAACTTGAGGAATCGCATTCTGATAGCTCGACCACCTTTGGCCTTATCAGGTTCGTTCCAGTGTGAAAGATCATTACACCTGTCATCTTTTAAACCGTTTATTGAACCTGTTCAAACAAGGTTCGTGAGGATCGGAATCTGTTCGAACCGGTTGGGATTTTCAACTGAACGATTCGAAGTATTTCTCCTTTCGGCCTTTTCCATTTTAAATCTTCCGAACGTGCGTTCAGGTGTCATGTGAGGTGTCATGCAGGTGTCATGTGAGGTCTTGGTCAGACTTGCAATTTAAATCCGGTTTTGTGAGAATCTTTTTTTTTTTGTAACACCTTAAACTCAAAGGTGTGACGAGTTATCTCGTGAACGTTTCACATGCACCTGTCATGGATGCCTAATTTATTTATTTATTTATTTATTTGTATACAAGATCGAGGCTCGTGTAAGAGCCAACATTGATCACAAAAAAACAAATCGACACATAAAACATGAAATTAAGGGAGCGGGAGACAAGATGGGGAGAGAGAGGGAAGCACACAAGTACAACAGCAGAGAACAGGGACAACGGAAGATCTGTGGGAGGGAGAGGGCTTGGGGGGGGGGTGGGGGGGAGGTGGGAGATGTATAAAACACATGGACACTGCTGGGACTTCCATGAAAGAAGTTGTAATTTCAAAAAATTGTATCTGGGGTGAATTAGCGGGGGTAGAAAAGATCAAGGTTTTGGATGGGGGAAGATAAGAGATGGTGGTGAACAGCCGTTTTAAAGACCCGGAGGGAGGAGTGGGATTGAAGGGAGTGGGGGAGTTTGTTCCAGAGGTGGGAAAACTTCACCTTATGTGTCCGTTTTCAACGTCTCCTCTACATATCCTGGCACGATGGGTTTCCTGTCTCATTGCCACTTGTCCATCACTCCATACCTTTGTGCCCTTCTTCATCAAGGAGACCCTTTAAGTGTATTACCTGCCTATGCACCGCTTCCCTCAGGTTGGGCCAAGGTCGGCATTGTGAGCCGCCAACGGTTTCTGGTCCGAATACGAAAAGCAAATGGCCGTCACAGCAGAAATTAATCTTTCGAAGTGTCAATGTTGCTTCTCCGTTTTGCAGCCACGGAAACTGCGTCGCAGGTTCAGGACTCTTCGATCGGGGACAACAAGGACCAACGTGGTTGGTTTTTCTCACTCTGCACGTGGAGAGCTTCACCTTGGTCTAAAAGGGAAGAGTCGGGGAGAAGTCCGGAGACCAAACGACTTCAGGTTTCTCCACTACCTTACTCCGAACGTCTTGGTCTGATTTCAACATCACCGCGTTGTGCGTGTTCCTCCGTGGGAGATGCCACACTGTACCTAGTGCCAATGTTGCCGTAGATAGGTAGCGGGCGGTACGGGTCGTATTTCATAAATGTTGAAGCTCCAGTCTATCACGGACCATCTACACATCCCAACCTGTGCTCGAGGATCTACGTTTCTCCTGCTGTCGCAAAGTGACCCTGACTTGACCACAATTCACCAGATGGACCCATGAACAAAGAAGCAGCGAGAAAGGAGTAATGGATTTTTATTTATTTATTTATTTATTACATGAGGTTTGTTTCCTTCAGTCGATTCCACATTTACGGTACAGGTTTAGTTAGGTAAGCAATCGAGTTACAGGCTAACTCCACTAGGCCTCTGGGTGACTAACCTGCTCCTAACTCGGATAACCTGGCTGGCTATTTTCAGGACCGTCCGAAAGGGCCTTGCAGGTGGCGTTTTTGGACCCACACCTGCATGAAAGGTATTTAGCATAAGCACGAGGAGACATTAATAACTCGTACTCAGACGATTTCCTGTCTGCATTCCTTCAACAAGGGGAACCCATGGTCACGCTGGTGTTTAACTACCATCTCAGGTGATATTATCAACCAAATTTGACACTTTTTGGTTCTCGGTTCATGAAAGTGCGAAAACCTAAACACGGAATTCCAGAGCAGGTGGACCACAGACTTGTAGTAGAGACGTGGGATGGATGGGTGTGATCCTATCTACATTCGATATCATTGTTCCAGGTACCAGATCACTTTAACACTGCCATTTTGCTCCCACCCACGAGGTTCAGTGTCGCCCATTTTGCACCTTTCACGACTCTTGCACAACCTCCTCCAGCCCTTTTCTACTCAAAAATGTACTCATGTCACATGGTGCATTGGTTTGATTTGGTGAAGATCCGGGTTTAGATCCGGCCTATCGGTGGGATACAAAGCGTAAACTGTTGGGCCTTGTGGAGGTATGTGCCCTACTAGTTAAATAGGTAGTTGTGCTTGCACTGCACACACATGTTTGCATATCGCATCACCTGACTGGCTACCTGAATCTTCGTTTCCATGGAAACTATGGGCTTGGTGGGGAGGTTATCTTTTGTCTTGTTCTCTGATTACATTACCTGCATCATCAGGAAGAAAAGAACCGAATATGTGTGAGTGTTGTGTTTCCACTGAACAGGCCGCCATGGCTTTCTGAGTATTTTTGTGCAATCAAAAACCAGGGATTTTGCTGCTCTGCGTATCCTGGCTCCTGATTGGAGTGAAATAGTCCAGTGAGTCGATACAGTTTAAATTTGCTTCGATTCTCAGAGGGGACACGTCACCATAATTTATCACATACAATAAACCTTGGTAAAGTGTTGTACTTTGACTGTTAACTGTTGTAGTGCATTTTCATTTCTACCTTGACCCTGTTTGTATCTTTTGGATTAGTTATAATGCACTTTTTGCACCTTGTAAAAACCCGTTTACCCTACACCTGGTCCATTTACCCTACACCTGGCCCATTTACCCTACACTTGGCCCATTTACCCTACACCTGGCCCATTTACCCTACACTTGGCCCATTTACCCTACACCTGGCCCGGTTACCCTACACCTGGCCCGGTTAACCTACACCTGGCCCGGTTACCCTACACCTGGCCCGGTTACCCTACACCTGGCCCGGTTACCCTACGCCTGGCCCGGTTACCCTACGCCTGGCCCGGTTACCCTACGCCTGGCCCGGTTACCCTACGCCTGGCCAGGTTACTCTACGCCTGGCCCGGTTACCCTACGCCTGGCCCGGTTACCCTACGCCTGGCCCGGTTACACTACGCCTGGCCCGGTTACCCTACGCCTGGCCCGGTTACACTACGCCTGGCCCGGTTACCCTACGCCTGGCCCGGTTACCCTACGCCTGGCCCGGTTACCCTACGCCTGGCCCGGTTACCCTACGCCTGGCCCGGTTGCCCTACGCCTGGCCCGGTTGCCCTACGCCTGGCCCGGTTGCCCTACGCCTGGCCCGGTTGCCCTACGCCTGGCCCGGTTGCCCTACGCCTGGCCCGGTTGCCCTACGCCTGGCCCGGTTGCCCTACGCCTGGCCCGGTTGCCCTACGCCTGGCCCGGTTGCCCTACGCCTGGCCCGGTTGCCCTACGCCTGGCCCGGTTGCCCTACGCCTGGCCCGTTTGCCCTACGCCTGGCCCGTTTGCCCTACGCCTGGCCCGTTTGCCCTACGCCTGGCCCGTTTGCCCTACGCCTGGCCCGTTTGCCCTACGCCTGGCCCGTTTGCCCTACGCCTGGCCCGTTTGCCCTACGCCTGGCCCGTCTCACATACATTGCTACAAAGACCTTTGACGAGGACACTCCGCGAAATGGACTTTTAGAAACGAAGACCAGTTGTGAGAATAATATTTGGTAGTTTTAAGGTTGTGCGCATGTGGAATTTACTTCATTCTAAAATGTGGAATTGGAATGTTGTGCATTTTGTTAACGCTCCACTTGTTTGTGCACCATGTGTCACTCCGCAGGTTTGAGAAGAACAGCATTTACACTTACATAGGGGAGGTTGTGGTGTCCGTGAACCCGTACCGCCCGCTACCAATCTACGGAAAGGATGTGGTTGAGCAATACAAGGGTCGCGAGCTGTACGAACGACCTCCACACCTGTTTGCCATCGCAGATGCTGCTTACAAAGCCATGAAGCGTCGCTCCAAGGACACGTGCATTGTCATCTCTGGTGGGTGAAAGTGACTGCTGCCCTCACCTGGTCGTTTCTAGGTGCTAATAAATGTCACAGAGTGATTGGCAGGAAGTGTTTGAGTTGATAATTGGAACTCCCAGGAAGGTGGCTCTGAAATTCAAATTTCCTTTTTCATCTATTTATCAAAATATCGATTTGAGAAATATTTTGACACTTTATGCTTTTGGCCCGGGTCACTCCTCGCCCGATCACCTGTATAACTAGAACGCACTCAGTAGAGCGCATACTCCCGCCGTGGGTCAAGTTGGAATAGTACGATTTCACAAAAGTTTGAGGGAGTAGTTCAGTGACAACATCAGACAACACAAGACAGACACTGCACAGGTATATATTTAGAATATATAGAAGAGAATGTAAAAAAAACAAGGCAATTTCACTTACATTTTCGGATTCAGCGTTCAATTCCATATAAGTGAGGGTATTTGGAGGCATGTGTGACTTTAAATAAAATTGTAAGCCAGAAAACGTTCGTTTCATTCCTTAGGGATACAACATGTAAAACTGGCCCAAACGTCAAAACAAAACTCGCTCATTTTAAGTCGTACAAGCTAATGCGACCACTCATTATCCTGGGAAGAATCCCGTGCACATGTTGGTCACACTTATAACTCACCTAAGTCTTTATAAGTTCATCAAATACTGACACCGCAATTGACATTCACTGAGGTAAATGTTGATATCTCTTCTGAGGTAAAAAAACAAAAAACAACTTTTAAAGCATTATACGTATCAAACGATACATTTTATGAAACGGGGAAAACTAATACACACTTTGGTGGTTTTAAAATGACAGAATATGTCTTTATTAGAAGAAAAAAAAAATGAACATTGATGACGCTGCTAACAAAATACACCGCTCTAACGCATAACCACGAGTTTAAACTACATTTACAACAAATATGAAAACTATTTTCATATCACAATGTTAAATATAGAATATATAGAAGATAATGTTAAAAAAAAAATGAGCCCTATCTTCCAATGTTAAAAAAAATCCTTCAAAAAATTCCTGGATCCGGAATAATATCCTGAGCTTTACCAAAAACTAATCAATTTCTCCTTATCCCAAGGCCAATCATCCCACCAACTTTCATCCAAATCCGTTCAGAACTTTTCCAGATATCTTGTTCACAAACACACGAACACACACACACACACACACACACACACACACACACACACACACACACACACACACACACACACACACACACACACACACACGGATACGATCGAATGCATTACTCCCTGGCGGGAGTAACAATCTGTCTGTCTGTTCCTGTCATATCGTGAGATGACGGAATATCACGAGTTGTGAACTAAACATTCTTTGGTCGTTATTGAAATTTAACGCTATTTACGTTTCGATATATTTAATTAAAAAATAATATAACATCATTATTTATTTTAAGTCGCTGTGAATGGAAACCTGAAGGGAAGGCCAGAAGGTTGAAAGGAGGATTTGGGAAAGCAGGATGAGGAGGTAGACGTACGTGAAGTTGCTAAAGGCATAATAATAAGGTGGATAGGGAATGGGAAAGAGTAAAATATTCCACCATTTTAATGAGGTTCCGGGTAGTCAAGAAACGATGTGTAATGATGTGAGAATGCAATCTTGCTTTGAAAAATGGGAAAAGGTGAAGAGGATGACAAAGTTGGGGTGGAGGGGACAGAGGTGGGTTGAGGACCTGAGGTTGAGAAGAGTGGTTGAGGACTTGAGGTTGAGAAGAGTGGTTGAGGACTTGAGGGGGTGGGGGGAGTTGTGGACTTGGGATTGAGCAGGGGAAGGGGGTGGGGCGTCGATTTCATCGTTCAACTTTGTTCGTTCAACTTTGTTCGTTCAACTTTGTTCGTTCAACTTTGTTGTGAAGCACGAAGTCAATATTGAATTCCCCTGATGTATTTAACTCTTGTTTGCATAATATTGTTGAAGTCACATTTTACTTTATGTGGAATTTCTGCGGATACCTGCTCGTCTACTTTGACTCTGCCTTGAAATCGGAAACGACATTTGGACTTAAGTAGTAATTATCATTTCCTGGTTTGAGTTTTATTGAAGTCTAATCCAGCAGGAGAATCACATTCATAAATGAACCCCAGGGCTGAGTGGGCCTTGTCCATAATGTCATGTACCATAGACACGGCTTTGCATCAAGGAATAGGCCATCATACAGAGCAAGTAATAGGCCAGCCAATGTCATGTGGTATCTTTCCTTTAGGTCTCTCCCTAATTAACTTTAGTAGCTAAGTCGGTATCAGCATAGGGTTGATTGACGACATGACCGTGTTAATGTGCTTGATGGTCCATAACCACTGTGTTAACATCATGAGCCTCCAAATAAGCATCATGTCAGATCAGAAGTCTGGCTTGGCTTCATTACGTACTTTATAAATATCCTCGAGTGGGCTGACGGTAGATCATCTCTTGAGGTTATAGTTCAGACCTCTGCTGATTTAGGGGGGGGACCCCCTTGGGAGCCCCTCTGAACCTCTGGGAACCCTCCTGATACAAAATCAAAAAATCCAAGATGGAGCGATCCGGCAGACCATTGGGTAGAAGGGCTTTATGGGGTCTCAGAGCAATCGTTTGGTAAATAAGGGACGAGAGTGGCTCCGAAGTTTCAGGGGTAACCCCCACTCCCCCCCCCCCCTTCCCCGGGAACCTCCATCATCCCAATTTGGAAAATGTAATACCAAGTGATCCTGCTGACCATTGAGTAGATTTGCTGTATCAGGTTTCAGAGCAATCGGATGTTAGACAAGGGACGAGTAGATCCAAAGTTTCAGGGGGTAACTTCCCCCCTACCCCCAACCCTGGGAGCCTCCGTGATTCGTTATTGAGAAATTGAAACCCAAGCGATTGTGGGGCCCTATTGTCTTTTATTCACATGTCTATTTTCATAACAATCAGCCAGGTGATAAGGGAGGAGTATCAAAAAGTTAACGGACAGACAGATGGACAACCAGACCGATGGATAGACATCTGGACATCACGACCCATTTTAAAAGCTCATCTCTTCGAGAACCAAGATGAGGTGAGCTAAAAACATTCAAAATGTCCTGGGCCAAAGTTGCCCAAAGTGATACATATTGTTACGTGGTTCAGGGGTGACGTGAGCTGTTCACGGGTGGTGGGGGGATGATGGAGGGGGAGGAGGGTTGTCTGAGACCCGCCACTCGACCTTCAACTCTGAAATGACGCGTCACGGATAACTTCAAGACCGGACTAGTTGCTAAGCAACTGCGGAGGCAGGTTGAGCCAGCTAAATTGAGCAGGGTCCTCATGCCCACAATCACATTACCTTACTGGTGATATAGCTATCCCAACTAGGGAACCATGCTCTCAACCTCCCCCCCCCCCCCTACTCCCCCCATCAGCTTATGTACAGCCAAGCGAAACCATAGGTGGGAGGTCGGCTAAACTCGTGGAGTGAATCAATGGGGCACAACTTCCAGTCTATTTATTACAAACACTGTGTTAAACCAATGGTGAGAGACACAACATTGAGCAGGTTTGAAACAATTTACCAAAGAACGTCATGTATTTACAGACAAATATTTACAGACAAATGCAGTGTCTCAAAGAAAAGCAATTATCCTTTAAGCACATAAAGATGCCTTTACTAAAGTAAAGATCCCCTTATGAGGCTTGGGTGCGGCCTCTCACTCACCCCATGCAAGCAGGTGGGCTTGCATTGCTCCAAAGGTGCAGGGAAGGGAAGGAGGGAATGTGAGTGGTGTCGTGAGAGGTGCGTCCTATGAGGTATGAGCTCCAGAGGAAAAGGTGTGAGGTGCATATCAGTACCTCGTCCAGCCGAGACAGAGTTTATAATCCTTGATAGCTCTCTTGGATTATCTTTATGGGTCTCCAGTAGACAAATTAGTGGGGGTTAGACATAGGCAGCTAATGTAAGTCAGTATGGAGCCGCTGCTTGCCAAGAGCCTCGTATCGCTGTCTGCTTGAGGCACCTCGCGCCAGCGTGACTCGTCTCGTCTCGTCCTACAGTTCTAACGGCAGGTAGTTTTCTTCCACACCCAGGTTATTGGTGTGTGAATCAGCGCTCAGCTCTACGCTCTGGCTTTATCAGTACTGGGCGAGGCGGGTCTTCAGGAAGCAAGCACTCGCCATTGGATTTACAACACCAATGTCGGCTTTAATTATTGTGTTGGCGTGGTTTGCATTATGGGGAAGGTGGAAGAGGGGGTTGGGGGGGAGTGGGAAAGGATTTTAAGGTATTGAGGATGGAGAGATTGAAATGGATTTCAATGAAGAGGGGGTTCCAGTTTGAAAGGAAAATGGTGAGGGATGGGTTGGGAATCTCAAGGTGGGGAACATGAATGGAACCTGCTGTCGCTCACAATGCATTTTCCCCATTCCTGATACAAGGAGAGGGGGTAACCTGAATAACCACAATTACTGATGAGATATCTAACTAAGGCTTCCTTATATGTGTTAAGTGTGACAACCAGGGTCTTTTTTTCATAACCGCAACAATATGTTCTGGACTAAAGGAAACCATTAACTATATCCGTTACCTTTTACGCGAATCCATCCATCACTGTTTGTCTCATTCTGGCCGAGCATCTCACCTTGCATTCATTAACACTGCCTGGCCATATTGCAGGCGAGAGTGGCGCTGGCAAGACGGAGGCGAGCAAGTTCATAATGCAATACATTGCTGCCATCACGAACCCCAGCCAGAGGCAGGAGGTTGAAAGGTCAGAACTTTCAGGAAGCTATTATCCGATTTTGCGTACACTGAAATGAACCTGTATTTTATTTTTCTCGACAGACATAAACCCTTCGTACCTTTTCTACAGAGTCAAAAATATCCTGCTTCGGTCCAACTGTCTGCTGGAGGCTTTTGGAAATGCCAAGACAACTCGCAACGACAACTCAAGTCGCTTCGGTAAATACATGGACATCAACTTTGACTTCAAAGGGGACCCTGTCGGAGGTCATATCAACAACTACCTTCTGGAAAAGGTTGGATGTACAGAAATGAGTATGTTCCTGCTCTCGCTTGTCAAATGATGTTTTTGTTGATAATGTTTGTTATGTTCGTTAAAATATATTTGTTATTGTTGTTGATTACCCTTTTTTTTCTTTTTTTCCTTTTGTGTACAAGATCGACGCTTGTGTAAAAGCTAACATTAATCACCAAAAAACAAAAACGGACACATAAAACATCTAACAAAGGGAGCGGGAGACGAAATGGGGGGAGAGAGGGAAGCACACATGTACAACAGCAGAGAACAGGGACATCGGGAGATCTGTGGCAGAGAGAGGGCGTGGGGGGAGGACGCATGGGAAGGGGGGTGGGGGGTGGGAGAGTTATAAAACACATGGACACTGCTAGGACTTCCAGGAAAGAAGACGGTATTTTAAAAGAGTGAATCTGGGGTGAATTAAAGGGAGTAGAAAAGATCAAGGTTTTGGATGGGGGACGATAAGAGATGGTGGTGAACAGATGTTTTAAAGACCTGGAGGGAGGAATGGGATTGAAGGGAGTCTTCTCCAATGGCTTGATCTCTGATCATCAATTTGGTTTGAGACCAGGTCACTCTACTCTACTCTACTCTACTCTACTCTACTCCATTTCAATTGGCCCTTCCTGTTCAACTCTACTCTACTCTACTCCATTTGAAATCCATTTCAATTATTTACCTGCCTGCTGTGAGTGAGTGAAAGGCCCTCAGGTTTAGCTTAATTGCGGGAGATAGCAATGATTCTGAAAGCTTTGGTTTCAACAGCGTGAAGACGAGCTAGGTGTAGGCAGAAGCACCAGCCCAGAGGGGAGAGCAGTACTCCATTGAGCTGCGGATGAAAGCCTTGTTTTGGTGAGGAGCTCAGGTGTGCCAAGGAAGGACTTCGCATGACGGAGGATGCCCAGTTGGTGATTGGCTTTGGAGACCAGCTTGGAAATGTGGTTTTCCCAGGAAAGATCATGGCAGATAGTGAGACCCAAGAGCTTGAGTGACAGAACTTCTTGGAGAGGATTGTTGAGAAAGTAGATGGGAGGGTTGTCCAGACGGTCTTTTCGGAGAGACATAGTAAGAGTGTGAGATTTGTCAGGATTGAAAGACATGTTCCACTTGTTTGACCAGTCTGTGATATTGTCCAGGTCTGCAGTGAGTGAGGAGGATGCAGACTGCCGATCTGAGGGATGAGGGATGGAGCGGCAGAGAGTGGTGTCATCAGCAAAGAGATAGAGAGAATTTTCCAGAGAGTCGGAGAGATCATTGATGAAGACCAGAAAAAGCACAGGGCCCAGAACACTGCCTTGGGGAACTCCAGCCTGAACAGGAAGGGGAGATGAGAGAAATTCATTCAGGGCCACACGTTGACTATGACCAGAGAGGACGCCCGCAAGCCATACGTGGAGATTTCCATGGATACAATAGGAGGAGAGTTTGGTGAGCAGAGCGGGGTGCCAGACCGTATCGAAGGCACATGATATGTCAAGGGAGACAGCTCTGATTTCCTGTTTGGCTTTGAGTACCTCCATCCATTGTTGAGAGCAGAAGCAGCATGTGTAGAGTAGAGTAGAGTGACCTGGTCTCAAACCAAATTGATGATCAAAGATCAAGCCATTGGAGAAGAGGAAGGATTTGATATCCGAATCAATGATCGATTCCATGACTTTGCTGATAATTGGGAGCAGGCTGATTGGTCTGTAGTTGCAAGGATCTGTTTTTGCACATTTTTTGTGTAAAGTGGTAATGTTGGCTGATTTCCAAACTGATGGCAGATGACCTTGAGCAAAAGAGAGGGTGAAGAGAATAGAGAGAGGGTGTGTAAGAGCGGCAGAGCAGGATTTTAGGACCCGTGGGCTGTTGCTGTCTGGTCCAGTTGCAGAATCAGACTCGAGGTTTGACAGAAACTTCTCCACCTTGTCAGGAGAGAAGGACACAGAGTCCAGGAGCAGCTGGGTTTGACTGGGTAAGGTGGGAACAGAGAGAGATGGTTTTGGGACACAATATTTTGAGGCAAACAGAGTTGAGGCATTCAGCTTTTTCATGTGTGGAGTCAGCCGTGTAGCCTTGAGGTAAAGGAGTGGATGGAGGTGGAACAAACACCAGAAACAGATTTTACCAGACGCCACCAGGATTTGGATGAAGGAGACAGGTTTGAGAGTTCAGTCTTGAGAGTAGAGAGATATTGCTTCCTGGCTCTCCTGAGAGTAGACACACACTTGTTCCGAGGTTGGTGGAAGGAACTGAGATTGCCTTCCATTGGTTTTGCCTTCCAGGAGGCGAAGGCAAGTTGTTTCAGGGCAACTGCCTCACCTCAAGATTCCGTGTACCATGGACGTGAGGAAGGGTATGACAACTGAAGACGAGATGGGATAAATCTGTGCATGAGAGAGAGCAATTTACTTTGGAAGAATTCCCAGGATGAGTTGATGTCAGAGGCGGTAGCGATGGGAGACCAGTCCAGATGATTGATGGCTGCTTGAAGACCGTGTCAGTTGGCCTGAGTGAAATGACAGACTCGTCGACGCTGAGGAGGCTCTCTGAGCTTGGAGCAGAAGAAGAGCAGCAAACATTTGCAGGGAAGTTTGTCATAACCAATTCGAGAAGAGAAGATATTCCATTGTCCGAGATCGGTCGGGAAATTGACAGATTGTGTCAACTCCAGTGAGTCGCAGAAGTCCTTTGCTGAGATGTCATGGTTGGTGAGAGACGTACCCACACCCAGCCAGCTAGCATGATGACAGTTGAAGTCGCCACATATGAAGAAGAGAGAGTTGGGATGAGTGGATAGAAGTTGGTCCATGTTGTCAGACAGCGAAATGTAAATGGAGTCATCACTGTTTGGTGGACGGTACAAAACACATATGAAGAAAAGGTGGGAGCGGAGAGGAAGCCGTAGCCAGAGGTACTCCTGGGGGTGAGGAGGAGAGAGGGCAGTGCAAGGAGAGTGAGGAAGAGAGTTTTTGATAAAGATAGCCAACCCACCACCAGGACGAGGCTCAGGTCTATCATACCGGAGGAGTGAGTAACCAAGAAGAGATATTAAGGAATCAGACGTCTTAAAGGAGGAAAGTTTATGTTAAGCAGATTACGTCTGGTTTGTCAGAAGCAACCTGTATGGAGAGATCAATCAGGTTTGTGCAAAGGCCCTGGATGTTTGAGGTCCATACCGTTAAGGAAGAGGGAGGGGCAGCATCGGTGCAGGACAGGGGAGGGGAGGGGTAGGGTAAGATGAAGGGTGAGAGGGGCAGGTAGGGAGAGCAGTTGATAATGTGTCAGAGATTTCAGAATAGCTAGGAGAAAGGGAAGGATGAGGAGGGCAAAAGGTTTGATGGTGATGGGATGAGGCACAGTGAGGGGTTGTTTGAGGGGGGGGGGGGGCAGAGCAAAGTACAAGATTAGAAGAGGTATGAGATAGTGGGGAGGAGGCAGCTTTGAGGAGGAGGGGGGAGGTGGGAGAATTGGAGAAAGATGGTAGGGGAGGGGTTGGGGGGAGTTTTGGAGGGGAGGGGGGAGAATTGAAAGGGAGGTGTGAGGGGGGAGTTTAGGAGGGGAGGTGTGAGGGGGGAGTTTAGAAAGTGGATGATTAATGAAAAACGAACATTTATTACAAACTGGGTTTATTGTTATTTTCAAGTCAGAGATCCGTTTTAAAACGATAGAGGGGTGGAATGAAGGTGAGTTTAGAGAATGTTTGGAGGAGGAATTGTAATAGATTGAATTTTTTTTTGAAGTGGAGTGAATTGAAGAGGAAATTGAAAAAAAGCCTTTTAAATAGGAAGAAAAACAGCATGTTGTAATAAAACACTGCAGTGGAAAGTTTAAACATATTTAAATAATATTTAAACAAAACCGTGAAAAACAATCTGGTAAAAGTCCCTAAGTGAGGACGTGGATTTGAGAAAGAACGAGAAAGGGTTGAGCGAGTATGGAGGAAACTGGAGTTGGAAACGCTGGAGAAAAAGGAGATAAAGGGGGTGGGGCACAAGGCGAGACAAAGGGGCGGGGCACAAGGCGAGACGAGGGGGTGGGGCACAAGGCGAGATAAAGGGGGTGGGGCACAAGGCGAGATAAAGGGGGTGGGGCACAAGGCGAGATAAAGGGGGTGGGGCACAAGGCGAGACGAGGGGGCGAGAGAAGAAGCACGTGTCAGTGAGGACAGAAAGAGTTAGTAAAGTTTTTTTATTTTATTAATTTTTTTGTATTTAAAACGTTTGATAAAGGATAAGATGTTCGCGGGAGGTAGTGGGAGAAAAGAAAATCAAAGAAACAAGCAAATACAGCGAAGGAAATAACTTGTATTCACAAAATACCGACGGGGAGAGGGAGCCGAGAGAGACCAGGTCGCGCATGAGGTGCGAACAAAAAACGACTAATTACGCACAAGTTTGCAATAATTACAAAACCAAAACGAACTAGAAATACGCAATAAAATAACCAGTGGAACTTTCACAAAGACACAAATGGGAAACTACTCAAACTTTGATGTCGTGGAGAGATGGAAGGAAGCCTCCTTGCTTGAGGGACCGGAAGCAAAGACAGCTGCTCCTTTGGGGGTTGCCCCCCAAAATAGGTATTTTTTGTTTGTTTAACGGCTTATGATTATGTTAGTATGATTCTACATGCTGCCCTGGCTTCTGGAAACCATTGAAATTGGTTTAAAATACCCTTTGTCAGTGCAGTATAGTTTATTTATTTTACCAGGTGAGCGCCAGGTGTATTGCCCCCATGTTTCATGTTCCTGACTATGTTGGCTTTTAAGCTCTTTTTCCTTATTCTCATTTACCACTTCGTCCTTTCCCAAATGGCCTTCTCAACTGCATGAATCGACATTGATCACTTTTGGTGCTTCAGAAAGGTCGTTGTTCTGCAACAACTATTCTTTGTTTTTGTTTCAGTCACGGGTCATCGTGCAACAGTCGGGCGAGAGGAACTTCCATTCCTTCTATCAGGTGTGTGTGCGTGCGTGCGTGTGCGTGCGTGCGTGTGTGTGTGTGCGTGCGTGCGTGTGTGTGCGCGCGTGTGTGCGTGCGTGTGCGTGCGTGCGTGTGTGTGCGTGCGTGCGTGCGTGTTGTCGAATGTCGGGCTTTCTGTTCAAATCAGTATATATTCAGCTGTTGTTGAAAATTGAAGCGATGAACTGTGTTCTGTTTTCAGCTGCTCCTCGGGGGACCAGATTCTCTACTCAAGAACCTCAAGTTGCAGAAGAAACCGTCGGCATACACCTACTTGGGTCAACGTTCACCAAGTGAGGTGCTGTATATCCATTGGGTTTCTGATGTGCCCTTTTTGAACTTTTCACTTTTTGTTTCACGTCTGTAAATCCATCACTCCTGTTGGTGATGAAGTGCACTTTGATTGGCCATTGCTTGTCTTTCATAGTGTATTGGTAATGCGCCATCTATTTATTATGTACAAATCCAGAGAGAGGTCCTCAATTTGTGTGCAGAATCTGGATGCTTGTTGCTTCTTTGCTGGGAGCAAGACTCTGCCGCTGGTGCAGTGCCCCCCAGTAGGTCCGAGCAGCAATTTGTAATTTGGTCAGGGTTCGGAGATAGCTCGCCTACCTTTCGGGAAAGACATTGTGGGATCTTTGAAATCCGCCAACGGCCATTGTCGACAAACGGGTCCTCCGGCTAAACTTCCTTCCGTTGGACGGCCGTTGATGCCTCACCTTGCGTGCAAAACACCAGGGGGGGATTGTATTGCTGGATCGAGAACTCAGAGGTGAGTGAGCATACCTCTCGGGTCAATAATGTCCCACCAGCCCAAAAGGAGGTATGTTGAGAAAATTGAAAGTGAGAAAAGGTATAACGAGGGTGTTTGGTTATTTGGAGAGGGAAAGCATGGGGTAGTGTGAGAGGAGTGGGAAATATGCGACAGATGTTATAGGAGAGTTTAGAGGAGGGGACGGGAGGAGTATGTGGGAAATGGTGGGGAAGGGATTAGGGGTTTGGGGGTTGGTGTTGTTATAGTACATGTGTGCTCTTTTTAAAAGTTTCTCATTTATATAATAATTTTGAATTGTGTGTTCAGTAAATGTCGATGGCACATTGCCTCCTCTCCATTGCCTCCTCTCCATTGCCTCCTCTCATTGCCTCCTCTCCATTGCCTCCTCTCCATTGCCTCCTCTCATTGCCTCCTCTCCATTGCCTCCTCTCATTGCCTCCTCTCCATTGCCTCCTCTCATTGCCTCCTCTCATTGCCTCCTCTCCATTGCCTCCTCTCATTGCCTCCTCTCATTGCCTCCTCTCCATTGCCTCCTCTCATTGCCTCCTCTCCCCACTTTGAGAGCGTATTTTGTTTGACCATGATTAATTAGGAAGTCGATATGTGCGATCACAAAGCGATCTCCAAGGGTAAGGATCGCCCCACGGCGCTCTCGATCCAGTGATGGCCATATTATTTTCAGACCACTATATATGACCTTGACCTTTAACATTTAGGGATAGAGTGTAAACTAAGAAATTGTCTTCCCATCTACAATCTATCCATAAATCTTAGCATCATGCAAATTGGAGGACAATTATTCAATTTATGATCAAAAAGGTGTTATTAGTTAGGTCGTCATCCGAAAAAAGTAGGTCAAGGACACGAAATACGTATCAAGTGCACAACATCAGTGCAGGTACAGTGGTACACTGTTATGATGCAAAAACATATTGGAAGGCCAAGCGGTCTTTGAAATTCCGCATTGGCAAAATTGAGCGATAACAAAAAACGTTTTTTTTTTTTTCAGACTGCCATTTAACCCTGAAGGATATGATCTAAATTAAGCAGAAATTTGCCTTGTTCTAGGGCCTAGGCGATCTAGAGTGCAATTTAGTCCCAATCAGACAAACCTTCGTCGTGTTATGGTGAAAAATGTTTAAATGTCTACATTATAAATTAGGTCAAGGTCAAAAAATTATGTCAACCCTGCATACTTTGCAATCCCATTATTAGCTCCCGTTGGACTTGGTTCGAACTTGGCACAAGCACGGTACAAGATGGCATATACGCACTTTATTTTGCGATCTGATCAAAGATGGCCGATTGGTAGACTGGCGGCCATTTTGTTCCTTATACATGTCCCCACCCATTTCTCAGACATACGTGGACCGATTTTCTTCATGCTTTTTACAAAGACAATACATGAGCATACATATGCAGAAGATTTTTGTTTTGTCATCTGACCAAAGATGGCTAACTGACAGCCTTCAACTTCATTCAGCAAAATTACTAAAACCACAGCGGGGGCTATGGCATTTTATGTCCTTTTTTTCTTGTCGATGCAAAATTTCATTCTGAAAGTCCCAGCTGGCTCCAAGATACAGCATTGGCAAAAAAAGAAGGAAAAAACATAAATGGTGGTTTAGTATTCCTGGGGATTTAATGGATTCTGAGGTACTGTTAAAAATGGGAGGCACTAATTGTCGAAACAAACCTCACAACAGCAAGAAGATTTTTAGGATAAGGAATGCCATTGAAACATTTTGGCTGGTATCCCACTTCACCTATGATGTCATCATTATCATGCTTTCGTTTTTCATTGGGAGTACTTGACAATGTGCCAAGTTTCAAACTTTTCCATTCAGCGGTTTCCGAGAAATATTTTTTCATTATTTCCTTTTAATCCAAGATGGCTGCCATACAACGTGGCCTATGACATCACAATTATGATAAAAACATTCTGCATGGGTGTCACTCCTACCCTGAAGGTTTCGTCTCAATCGGAGATATGGTTGCTGAGAAAAACGAGGTTTCGCCCGTACGGACGGACGGACGCACAGACGACCCGAAAACGTAATGCCTCCGGCGATTTTGTCAGCGGAGGCATAAAAAGGCCCAGTCGCACAAAAATTGATCCTGATTGGACAGCGAGGACCGTAAAGTCCAACTCCAAGCAACCGTGGAGTGGTCTTCAAAATGAGTTGTATCGCTGATGCACGAATTAATGATTGTGACATTCCCATTTGTATTTCCTTCCCTTAGTGTGCAGGGATTAACGATGCAGCAGAGTTCAAGAAAGTTGCGGATGCGATGAAGGTTATTGGATTTACCGCAGATGAGGTTCAAACAGCCTATTGTGTTGTTGCCTGCATCTTGCACCTGGTAAGCTCAAACTCACTGGACATTGACTCAATTTCATTCATGTTCAGAATGATGACCGATTGTTGTTGTTTGTGTTGTTGGTCACATTATGATTTTCTCACCGTTCGGTTGCCATTTTGTTTGGATGCATCTTGTCATTGATTTGAAATGCAATTCGGAAAGGTAAAACGTGTGTTTAATGTTGATGTGTGTGGAATCTTATCTTTTGAATCATTAAGCCGGTTGTCTTTTATTACCATTTGAGCTTTTGTCACGAAATATTCAACAAAGCTTAATCATGAGAATAGGGAGAAGACCAAATAATAATTTGGTCAATGTCAACGTCACATAAAATTCGTCAATTTTCATCCAATTCACCTGAAATTTTAAGAATATGCATATTGGATCACTGAATTGATTCACCAATCAAGAGCTAGAACCTGAGACACTTCTTGCACTTGTGACAGTATCTGAATTTACATCTTGTTAATTATAGCGCTGCGAGATATATCTCTTTGGAGCTGCAGACAGTACGTACGTACGCTGTGGCGATGACGTCACAGCATTTGTCTTAGGTCTGACAACGACTTAATTAATTAGAATCATTTACACACAACCACATCTAGTAATGACTCCTGAATGTGTTTGGTGAAGAGGGACATCACGTTCCTCCTGCCAGGTGGCACTTATCGCTTCCTGTTCCCTCGTAGCAAGGACTGTATGGTACTTAGTGCTGGCGCTTTCAGCACCCACTGTTTGGAGTCGCATTACGTCCGACATATATATCAGTGCTGGCCCGATTAGAAAATTTGACTCATCCCCAGTTTTGGATTAAAAAATAAATAAAAAATAAGAAGATTGGCTGATTGTGTACCAATTCCGATTATAAAGTGGTAAATAATGATGTCATAGTGCATTTTGCACACCTATAGTGCATACCGTGCTGGTGATTGACAGGTTGACGTTATTGATTGGCTGTGCATCGATACATTTTAAATCCCTTCTCTAATCGATTGGTGTATCGAACGGCACAGCATCCTGTCATTTTAAGACAAATGATAAGCTACCCTGTGCTCATTTGATAAGTTATTGATGGATATAAAATGAAGCGTTTCATACTTATCTGGTCGTGTGACGAGCAAGTTTTATACAAAATACAGTCCAGGGAGTCCCGGGATTACAAAGTGATCCAAATCCGAATACTTGTTCATGTACAGTAAGTATTTGTCATGGTTCTCTTTTTGAGGCAATGTTTTTATGGCCGGATGCCCTTCCTGACGCCAACCCTCTTAGTCGTCTCTTACGACACGCAGGGATACGGTGTACCTATTCTAATCCAGGGTACACACTGGGAAACGTTTAAAACATGGACATTCTGGGGGTGGGGGGCATCACGGCTGTGGGGGGCCCATCAGCACCACACCACGTCGGCCCGGTCAGCACCACACCACGTCGGCCCGGTTTGGTCATGTGTTGAGGAAGGATGAAAGTGACTGGTTGAGAAGAGTGATGGAAATGAATGTAGAAGGAAGTAGAGGACGGGGAAGACCGAGAAAGACTTGGCTAAAGATGGTGGAAGAAGAAATGCGGACAAGGGGGTTAACAAGGGGAGATGCAGAAAATAGGGCAAAATGGAGAAGATTGTCATGGGGACCGCAAGGCTAACCCCCGCTCTAGCAGGGAAAATGGCCTTAAAATGCCTGTTGTTTGTTGTTGTGCAGTAAGTAAATCAATCGGCCACAGTTTGATCAAGCAGGTTCATCAGAAAATAATTCCAAATAATGTTGGGTTTACAAGCCCTGCTTTTTATCGGGTTCCTCCTCTTGTTCAAGGTGTTTGTTGTATTTGTTTGATCGAGTTAAGTGTGGAAGAAAAAATGTAAATGACGTTTACGTCTGGAGTGTATGATGTCAAGACGTACTTCACAGGAAGTAGGTACAGTACGAGCATTTGCAGCTTCCTTTGTCCTCGCGGCTGATTCTAAAGCAATTGGTCATTATAGATTAATTGCGTGTGCTTTGGAAAGGTTGCGGTTTGTCTTGAGTTTCAATTAGAGGTCGACAGATTTGGGTTTTTCAAGAGCCGATGCAGATACCTATATTAATAGAACAGCAGGGCCGATGATGACCGATGTAATGCCGATTATACGCATCGGATTAAACAATTTAATTATTTTTTAAAAAAGAGAATTCCACAAAGTTGTTGAACTTAAATTGACAAATTTATTTAACACAATATATTATTCATCTTTTAAAATTAGAAAATGTATAAAACCAAAGCAAAAAAGTTGGGAAAACTTTGGAGAATATTTGAAAATAAAACGTTTTGGGGCACTTGTGTGAACAATAGTATTTTTTTCAGTAGGTCTGCTCCCTATATGGTATCGTACAACAATGCATCACCTGGTGTCTGTCTGACCATGATACATTCAGTCGTTACTTATCCAATCTCAACCAAACTAGACGAGAGGACTAAGGATCACACGATGGAGGTTATAGCGACTTTGTGCCCCGCCCCCCCCTCCTCTAACACCCGCTACCCCAAGGGGGATTTCCGCTTTGGGCGAACTCCATGTTAAGGTGTATACATAACTTATCATGCCGTTTTTACAAGGCCGCTGTACCCCCCTCCGCAATGGGATTTTCCTCCTTGAACAAACCCTATGCTGTGGCTTATCGTGGTGTTTTTCCAAGCCCGCTTGTAATAACAAAAGTAATAACAACAATAATTATACCAGTGTAGCGGCTACCGCTGGGTTTTCACAATCGCCTTGCACCTATCAAGGACGCGGAGCGATCACCATGCCGGGCTCGTCCAGGACGCCCGGGCAGGCTCGCCCTCAACTTGCCAGGCCGCAGCCAGGACGCTCGGCCACGCCCCCTCTCGCCTTTCCTGGGCAAACGCTCCGGGATAATGTGTGTATATATATTGCTGCCCGATAAACGGGCTTTTGAGAGTACCTGAGTGTTTTGTTTGAATAAAGCAACTCGGACGAATTCCAGCTTTTTGTCGCGTCCATTCTTCCGATCGACATGGGAGCCCGAGCTCCTTCATTGGTGACCTACCGACATGGACACGGCAGTGGCCCTTAAACTGCCTACCTTCTGGGAGGCTCACGCGGTGGTTTGGTTCGCACAGGCGGACTCCCTGTTCGCCCTGCGAGGCATCACGGCCGACGACACCCGCTTCCACCATGTGGTAGCAGCGCTCGGTTCAGCCACCGCGGCCCGCGCCCTGAGCCTCCTCGAGAGCCCGCCAGCCGCTGACAAATACGGCGCGATTAAAAAGCTCCTCCTCGACGCTTTCGCCCTCCCATCGGCGGAACGCGCACGGCGCCTGCTCGACCTGCCCGAGCTCGGCGACACGCGCCCTTCCGAGCGAATGGACTACATGCTTTCACTGCTCGGCGAGCACTCTCCGGCATTCCTGTTCCGGGAGCTGTTCCTCCGTCAGCTGCCTAGCCTGGTACGCCTCGCCCTGGCAAGCACGACGATCACGGATCCCCGTGCCCTTGCCAGGGAAGCCGACAAGATCTCCGCCGCAGGCCAGCGCATCGCAGCAGCGACCTGGGACCCACCGCCGTCCGACGCAACACCCATGGCGCCCGAGCACCCGGCACGGTCGACGACCGAACTGCCGACGCAATTGGCGGCCGCTACACCGAGCCGACCACCTCCAGCACGACGACCGGGGCCTCCACCTGACCAAGCGTGGTGTTACTATCATGCCAGGTTCGGACAGAAGGCCCGGACATGCCGACCCCCGTGCACCTTTGGCAGGCCGGGAAACGGCCGGGCCGGCGTTCATTACCAGCCATGAGCGCCGGCCACACGGGCAACTTACTGTTCATCACGGATAAAGCGTCCGGACGGCGCTTCCTGTGCGACACCGGCGCCCAACTGAGCGTCATACCCGCCTCTGACCAGGACAGGCAGTCCGTGGTTTGCGGCCCCTCCTTGGTTGCGGCCAACGGATCGGCCATCCGCACCTTCGGCCCGCGCAACGTTACCCTCTGCTTCGGCGGCCAACGCTTTGCTTGGACGTTTGTAACCGCAAACGTGCCCATGGCTCTGCTAGGCGCCGACTTCCTCTGCGCACACGGACTGCTGGTGGGCATCCAACGGCGTCGTTTAATCAACGCCGAAACCTTCAGCTCCCTGGTATGCACATTGAGCAGCTCCGCGCCGACTGAGCTGGCATGCGCCCTCCCGGCGGCGAACGAGTTTGCTCGCCTGCTCACGGAGTTCCCGGCCCTCACGCGGCCGACGTTTTCGGCCGTCGCAGTACGGCATGGGATCGAGCACCACATACCAACCACGGGCCCGCCGGTCTACGCCAGAGCCCGCCGCCTCGACCCAGCCAAGCTCGCCGTGGCCAAAGCCGAGTTCGACGCTTTAGAACACCTCGGCATCGTGCGACGCTCCGATAGCGCGTGGGCTTCGCCACTACACATCGTCCCAAAGCCAGGGGGCGGCTGGCGCCCATGTGGCGACTACCGCCGCCTTAATGACGCTACCACCCCCGACAGGTATCCGATCCCGCACATCCAAGACTTCTCCGCCCGTCTAGCGGGACGGGTCATTTTTTCGAAAATTGATCTCATACGGGGATATCACCAGGTACCTGTCAGGGCGGCCGACATCCCTAAAACGGCAGTCATCACGCCGTTCGGCTTATTCGAATTCTTACGGATGCCGTTTGGTCTCAAGAACGTGGCTCAGGCGTTCCAGCGCTTGATGGACGGCGTGCTGCGTGACCTGCCATTCCTTTTCGTTTACCTGGACGACATCCTCGTCGCCAGCACGTCCCGGGCCGAGCACCTCCTCCACCTCCGAACACTGTTCGGGCGCCTCAGCAAGCACGGCCTCATCGTCAACCCGGCCAAATGCCACTTCGGCACGACGGCCGTTGATTTTTTGGGCCACCACATCACCAAGAACGGGGCCGTGCCGCTGCCAACCAAGGTCGAGGCCATCACCACGTTCCCGCGTCCCTGCACCATAAAGGCCCTGCAGGAATTCCTGGGAATGGTGAATTTTTATCACTGCTTCGTGCCCCGCGCTGCTCAACTCATGCGGCCCCTCTACGAAGCCCTCCAGGGCAGGCCGGCCAAGCATGACATTGCCTGGTCCGCAGCAATGGACGCGGCCTTCCAAAGCTCAAAGCGGGCCCTCGCCGACGCAACACTGCTCGCTCACCCGGTGCTCAACGCTCCCATCGCCCTCACCACGGATGCCTCCGACTACGTGGTGGGCGCCGTACATGAGCAATGGGTGAACGGGGTTTGGCAGCCACTCGCTTTTTTCAGCCGGCAGCTCCGGCCGAACGAGCTCAAATACAGCACGTTTGACCGTGAGCTCCTCGGTCTACACCTGGCCGTCCGCCATTTCCGCCACCTCCTGGAGGGCCGACCTTTCACGGCGTTCGTCGACCACAAGCCGTTGGTTTACGCAATGGCCAAGGTCATGGAGCCGTGGTCGGCCCGCCAACAGCGCCACCTCTCCGCCGTGTCGGAGTTCACCATGGACATCCGGCACGTCGCCGGCAAAAACAATGCCGTGGCCGACTGTCTTTCCCGGGCCAGCGCGAACGCGGTCCACCTGGGCGTGGACTTCGCGCTTATGGCGGCGGACCAAACCACCGACACCACGGTGCAAGCCCTCCGGGCGGCGGACACGGGCCTCCGCCTGGCCGACATCCCCTTCGCGGACACTGTCCTGCTCTGCGACATCTCCCAAGGCCAGCCTCGCCCCATCGTGCCCGTCACCTGGCATCGCCGCATCTTCGCCTCCCTCCACGGCCTTTCCCACCCGGGCCGGAAAGCTTCCCAGAAGCTGGTGTCGGCGCGATTCGTCTGGCACGGCCTTCGTCGGGACGTCCGCGATTGGACCAGCACCTGCACAGCCTGCCAACGGGCCAAGGTCCACCGACACACCCAGGCCCCGCTGGCACCTTTCACCATGCCCGAACGACGTTTCGACCACGTCAACGTGGATCTGGTGGGCCCCCTCCCACCGTCACGGGGGTTCACACACCTGCTCACCATGGTGGACAGGACCACCAGGTGGCCGGAGGCCGTTCCCCTCGTCTCCACCACCACCGCCGACGTGGCGCAGGCTTTCATCGCCACCTGGGTCGCCCGCTTCGGCGCACCGGCGGACATCTCGTCAGACCGCGGACCACAGTTCACCTCCGAGCTGTGGGGCGCGGTCGCCCGCAACCTGGGGGTAAAGCTCCACCGTACTACGGCCTACCACCCCCAAGCAAACGGGTTGTGCGAGCGATTCCACCACTCCATGAAGGCCGCGCTCATGGCCGGCCTTCAAGACGGCGGTTGGGCCGACCGGCTGCCGTGGGTCCTTTTGGGCCTCCACATGGCCCCCAAGAGGACCTCCAGGCATCCACCGCCGAGCTTGTCTACGGCCAGGCGCTACGCATCCCGTGCGAATTCGTGCCCGACGCTACCAGTCCCTGGTCCGCAGCTCACCAGCACTCGGACCTCCAGGAGGCCGCCCGACGGTTTGCCCCCGTGCCAACATCCCACCACGGTGACCCCCAATCCTACGTCCCCCCAGCACTTCGCACAGCGGAGTATGTTTTTGTGCGTCATGACGCACATTGGGGGCCATTCCGGCCGCCGTACGACGGGCCCTTCCGGGTCCTGCGACGGGACGACAAGTCGTTCGTCATCGACATCGGCGGCAGGTCGGACCGGATTGCGGTGGACCGCCTCAAGCCGGCGCACGTGGACGTCGACCAACCACCACGGGTGGCCCTTCCGCCGCGGCGAGGCCGCCCCCCGTCCACGGTGCCCCCCACTCGACAGCCCACCACCACACCGGACCCCCCCCCCCCCACGACCCGCCAGGGGTCGCTTCGGCCGGGTCATCAGGACCCCCCTCAAATTGACCCTGCCGGTGCAAGTCGATTCTGGGGGGACGTGTGTAGCGGCTACCGCTGGGTTTTCACAATCGCCTTGCACCTATCAAGGACGCGGAGCGATCACCATGCCGGGCTCGTCCAGGACGCCCGGGCAGGCCCGCGCTCAACTTGCCAGGCCTCGGTCGGGACGCCCGGGCAGGCTCGCCCTCAACTTGCCAGGCCGCAGCCAGGACGCTCGGCCACGCCCCCTCTCGCCTTTCCTGGGCAAACGCTCCGGGATAATGTGTATATATATATTGCTGCCCGATAAACGGGCTTTTGAGAGTACCTGAGTGTTTTGTTTGAATAAAGCAACTCGGACGAATTCCAGCTTTTTGTCGCGTCCATTCTTCCGATCGACGTGGGAGCCCGAGCTCCTTCACCAGCATAATATTAATGTTATTACAAACCAAATATCCTACCTAGGTGGTTGCCCCCAACAACCTTACGGAAGTAAATTTCATTACAACGAAGAAGCCGTCACAGTGTTCTGGTGATTGTGCAATGTCTCTTCTGTGGAGATGATAAATACCATATGATACTTTTTCCACAGATGAACTTTTCGAAAGGCAAAAAATTAACTTCTCAGAATGAAAATATTAAAAATAACCATCTCCTCCTCCACCTCCCACCGCCGCCTGTACGGAAACTTGGACTCAAGATTGTTTTGGTGCTACAACTAAATTAACTTTATTATTCGGTAAATAATAATATTATAATATCACATGCAACTAAAACCATCATTATACCAAGCATAATAATGTGGCTTTGCTTTTCGGCCGAAAAACTACAGTTAGGAAACCAAGTGCAATTTTCCCATCAAAAATAATGGAAAACGAGCTCTCGTATAACAAAAGGTTATAAAGGCGTGTAACCCATTCGTTAAGCAGGGGATACATGTGTATACCTATATGTATATACAGTATGCACATATATATTGTCACGTCTGTAGCCGATGAAGACCAGCCTTGGACAGACAGCCGAACGTTGCTTTCACTCCGAGGCGTACAGCCGAACTTGGCGGGATTATCTTTTCGCGAGAGCGGGAAAGGCCCGAAGCCTTATCTGACCGGACGGCCGCCACGGGGCATCCACTCCTCGAACCTACAAACAAACAAATACACAAGACAAGGAAAATCAACAATACAACTCATGAAATGCACAATAATAAATTTAATGAAATTAAGGCACGGAAATAAAATGAATGTTGAGGTAAATCTATAATCCTAACTTGAGACGTCTCCACTAAGACACGAAAACAGACAAGGGAATGATTAAAGAAAATAAATGTTTTAAGTCGGCTGGTACTCAGCTTTGTGTCTCAACGAGGACTTTGAGGAGCTCGGTGGTCGTCGAACCACCGTGCGGGAAACGCACAAGATGCGTGGAGTCGTGCCCGTAGCCAGCCACCGGCGTGAGGCAAGCTGACAGGACAGCCTCCTTCGGTCTGCTCGTGACCTCCTCCGTTTCCGAAGAGCAATACCGTCAACAACACCCCCTCCAACGTTGCAAAGGCCACCAAAGCTCCGAAATGTTCTCTCCAAAAAGCGCACACGGGCCAGCACCAGAGAGAGCGAGGGAGGAGGATGCACCTTCTTTTGTCGCTCACTGACGTCACTCCCCGACCAATCCTGACGTTCCATTACAGCATCCCATGGCTCCTTAACCTGTCACGAAGCTCGGGGCGTGGTTTCTCCGCCACGAGTCATCAAGGCGTTCAGGAATGTTTGGATGACGTCAGCGGTCGTGGGTCAGGGGTGCACCTGCCCGATGGACAGTGCTGTGTTTCTGTCGGCCTTGTCGGTGTTGTTGTAGCAATTGGGCCGACTGCATGGCTGGCTGAATGAATGTAAAAACATAAGGAAAAAAAAATCACAGGAGGGCAATTACGCACTGGTGATTACCCTTAAGCCCTTCCTAATTAGCATAGCCCCACCCCTCGAATGGAGACACATAGACGATCTTCTTCTATACAGATTCCCTACTTATTACATGGAGATTCTTTTTCTTCGCGTCACATGGTCCATGCTAAACTATTATACATCCCTACCTTTCTGTGAGAAAGGTGAGAAACATTCCTGTGAGAATCATCTCTACCCCCACAAACGTAACAATATATATATATATATCAGCATTATTAATATGATGCGAAAGTTTACAGTACTGCTGGTATTGGCTTAAGACCAGTAGGTAAGTCTTGGCATACTGAGGCGCAGCGACAGGAAACAACCTGTTAATCTCATGGGCCCAGGCTCGGACATGAGCTCTGCGAGACATCTCATGCTCTCCTTTAATTGTCAGGAAACGTAATGATGTTTTTAAAGTTTACTTTAATTTTGGCGCACATTTCTGTTCAAAATCCATCATTAAGCACCAAATGCAACGTGGGTGCCTTTTGCAATAATGTATGTGTTGGCAGCTAAACCTATATCTGGAGCCCTTTATAACCATTGTCATGATGAGGTAGATGTATCGGTAGAGCGCAGGTCATTGTGTAACCATGGTTTGTCGCTCAGGGCAATGTGCAGTTCTCCGTGGAGGAGGAGGAGGTGGTGGTGGCAAGGAAAGATGGCATTGACATCCTCGCAAAACTCCTGTCCACGAGTCCGGAGCTTGTGGAAAAGGCCTTGCTCATTCGCACTGTGTCTACGGCGCGGGACATCATCGACAAGGCCCACTCAGCCCAGGAGGCCATTTACGGACGTGATGCTTTTGCCAAGGTGCTTTTGGAGTCCTAGTTGAGGGTTTTTTAATAGAGGGTGAAATTCTTGGTGGTTTACAACTGCTTTGTAAAGCTGTTGTTGTTTTCACTTTTCGTAGCCATGTTTCACGCTCTGCCTTGATCGTCGGTCTTTAACGGCCGATGGGTCCCAGAGCCCCGAATTGCAGGTGAAATTCGTCAAGCTAATTAGGGCAGGAATTTTGAATTTGTTGATGGTGTCATTAATCAATCATGACAGATGGGTCCCAGATTCAACGTCTCACCCAATGCTTGGTGCACGCATCGATGCACTGCCTTGGCTGTCATGTACCACTTTGGCGGTTAATAGTTGGACCTGGAATTGAACCCAAACAGGATGGCTCTAAGGCCCAAACGGGATGGCTCAAAGGCCTCCAAGGCCCAAACAGGATGGCTCCAAGGCCCAAACGGGATGGCTCAAAGGCCCAAACGGGATGGCTCAAAGGCCCAAACGGGATGGGTCCAAGGCCCAAACGGGATGAGTCCAAGGCCTCCAAGGCCCAAACGGGATGGCTCCAAGGCCTCCAAGGCCCACACGGGATGGCTCAAAGGCCCAAACGGGATGGCTCAAAGGCTAGTGCACTACCTCTGCACCATCTTGTCAGAAATGCTTTGTAGACGTCGTTGTTGCTATTTCATAAAAACAGCCTGAAAATAGACACTTGTTATAGACGGTCTAAAAAATAATTTTAAGACAACCTTGAAAGGGGTTGATGTGAGAAATTAAATAATTGTTGTTTTCTTAGCGGTGTCTTTTTAATTAAATATTTTCCACAAAACAAGATTTTGCACATCTGATCTCCGGGAGGGGTTTGGCGCGGGTGAAGGGGTTAGAGGTGTGTGGAATATGTGTTACGTGTATTTTACTTTCCAAGAACAGGTGGATACCACATCAGTGTTACTGATTACATCATTAAGCAGTAAATGCAACTTTAGTGCCTTTTGCAATAATTTATGGGGAGGCATCTAAACCACAATAAGTAATTATTATTTACTTGTCATTTTAACTGTTTGCGTGTGATGGGTCACAATCATGGCCTCCACAATCATGGCCTCCACAATCATGGCCTCCACAATCGTGGCCTCCACAATCGTGGCCTCCACAATCATGGCCTCCACAATCGTGGCCTCCACAATCGTGGCCTCCACAATCGTTGCCTCCACAATCATTGCCTCCACAATCATGGCCTCCACAATCGTGGCCTCCACAATCGTGGCCTCCACAATCATGGCCTCCACAATCATGGCCTCCACAATCGTGGCCTCCACAATCGTGGCCTCCACAATCGTGGCCTCCACAATCATGGCCTCCACAATCATGGCCTCCACAATCGTGGCCTCCACAATCGTGGCCTCCACAATCATGGCCTCCACAATCATGGCCTCCACAATCGTGGCCTCCACAATCATGGCCTCCACAATCGTGGCCTCCACAATCGTGGCCTCCACAATCGTGGCCTCCACAATCGTGGCCTCCACAATCGTGGCCTCCACAATCATGGCCTCCACAATCATGGCCTCCACAATCGTGGCCTCCACAATCATGGCCTCCACAATCATGGCCTCCACAATCGTGGCCTCCACAATCGTGGCCTCCACAATCGTGGCCTCCACAATCATGGCCTCCACAATCGTGGCCTCCACAATCGTGGCCTCCACAATCGTTGCCTCCACAATCATTGCCTCCACAATCATGGCCTCCACAATCGTGGCCTCCACAATCGTGGCCTCCACAATCATGGCCTCCACAATCATGGCCTCCACAATCGTGGCCTCCACAATCGTGGCCTCCACAATCATTGCCTCCACAATCATGGCCTCCACAATCATGGCCTCCACAATCATGGCCTCCACAATCATGGCCTCCACAATCGTGGCCTCCACAATCGTTGCCTCTACAATCATTGCCTCCACAATCATTGCCTCCACAATCATGGCCTCCGCAATCATGGCCTTCACCATCGTGGCCTCCACAATCATTGCCTTCACAATCATTGCCTCCACAATCATGGCCTCCACAATCATGGCCTCCACAATCATGGCCTCCACAATCATGGCCTCCACAATCATGGCCTCCACAATCATGGCCTCCACAATCGTGGCCTCCACAATCGTTGCCTCTACAATCATTGCCTCCACAATCATTGCCTCCACAATCATGGCCTCCACAATCATGGCCTTCACCATCATGGTCTCCACAATCATGGCCTCCACAATCATGGCCGCCACAATCATGGCCTGGAACGTGTTGTTGTCCACGATTGTGCCCTGACGTCATTGTTAAACATCTGTATTGTTTGTCCCTATTCAACGGCACGTGGATGTGTTCAGCATGGCCTTCAATGATTGGTTTTGAATGTAGGACGTTCTAGCTTGTTTGTAAGGTCGATGCTGATTGGCCAAAATGAATTCTCGCTTGGTGGAGGGTGGTTTTATTGGCATTTTAAAAATGGCGACATCACGTGATCAAGAGGACATGAGAGATTACAAAAACATACGACAACTCAAGATATTATACAGGTGATGAAGTAGTTTGTCCCGTAATACTCCAGATTATGTTGACGGAGGTGGAGATGTTGACGGACAGTTTGGCCAGTGATAGTTAAACATTGAATTACCTTTTTTAACCTATCGATTGTAAAAATGAGTGGAGTAATGTTGATTTTGAGAATGAAAGTATAGTTTAGAATCTGAAGTTTTACCTAATATATAGATTGTGGTAAAAAAGGTGGAGAACTCCTTCACAATACCCAATAACAAACATCTTACGTTTTATTCAGTTTGCCTGAAAAGTACCATATTACCGAATTGCATGCTGGGAAAATTCAACACAGTTCAAAATGATCTTCATGTCGGGTAACGGTTCTGCTCCGGATCCAGATCTCACCTCTCGGTGGATACAAACGTAACCTGTTCAGCCTGGTTCAGTTCAGTTCAGTGTGCTCTACCGAGTGCCGTTCTAGTTTTCTGGTTTACATCTTTCTCCTTTTCGTAAAATGTCGAACATTCTATCAGAGCAAAGAAGTAGCTCCAGCTGTAACATTTAGGACACCATTTGGACGAGATTCTTCTGTCCCCTCTCTTCCCAAGGATCAAATCACAATGGATGACAAAGCTCAAGGTCTTAACTAAAGTCTTTACTATGGGACTCAAGTTCCAACCCTGACTCATTCTGTACCACTCTGGCCCCTTTTCTCATTGACATTTTCCTGAGGCCTCAACATTTTCAATGTCCTAGAATCTTGTTCTGATAATGCAGTGTCTCATCTGCTTGTTCTCTGCAGCAGGGTCTTCACTGTGGACTTCATCCATATTTGTGTCGAAATCTACCAACATCAAATTCCCGTGTTCCTCCTTAATCATAATAATAATAATAATAATAATTCATTTATTTTGTATAGCGCTTTTCATGAAGCCCAAAGGCGCTTTGACAGAGTGCAAAACATAATGCATAACAAAACGTGAAAACAACAATTGCAAAAAGACAACAATCAATAGGGAAATATTTAAAGCAAAAGGAAGGAGAAGGAGAAGTGATAGTCAGGGGTTAAATGCTGTGGGTTGAATGTTGAATGCAGTGCTGAACAGGTGGGTCTTGAGTGATGTTTTGAATGTGGTGAGTGAGGAGGAGTCTCTGATGGTGTGAGGTAGTGAGTTCCAGAGGGTGGGAGCAGCGATGGAGAAGGCCCTGTCCCCCCAGGATCTGAATTTGGTCCGGATGGGGGGTGGGGGGTCAGGAGGTTGGTACCAGCAGAGCGGAGGTTGTGGGTGGGAGTGTGTCTGGAGAGGAGGTCAGCCAGGTAGGATGGGGCCAGGTTATGGAGGGCTTTGTAGGTCAAGAGGAGGATTTTGTACTGGATTCTCTGGGAGATGGGGAGCCAGTGAAGCTTGTAAAGGACGGGGGTGATGTGGTCACGGGTCCGGGAATGGGTGAGTAGACGGGCAGCGGAGTTCTGAATGTATTGGAGTTTATTGGTGATTGTTGAGGGTGAACCATAGAGGAGGCTATTGCAGTAGTCCAGACGGGAGGTGATGAAGTCGTGGATGAGGGTTTCTGCAGCCGTGGAGGAGAGGGATGAGCGGAGACGGGCGATGTTTTTCAGGTGAAAGAAGGCTGTTCATCTGTCAGTCACACGTGCTGCCTTCTATCCTTTAGCTGCTTCATGACCTCCTCCATCCATGTAAAAATATAACGTTCCAAAAGACAGGTGCAAACTCTAATCCACCTGACTATACCCCTGATCCACCTGGCTACACCTCTGATCCACCTGGCTACACCTCTGATCCACCTGGCTACACCTCTGATCCACCTGGCTACACCTCTGATCCACCTGGCTACACCTCTGATCCACCTGGCTACACCTCTGATCCACCTGGCTACACCTCTGATCCACCTGGCTACACCTCTGATCCACCTGGCTACACCTCTGATCCACCTGGCTACACCTCTGATCCACCTGGCTACACCTCTGATCCACCTGGCTACACCTCTGATCCACCTGGCTACACCTCTGATCCACCTGGCTACACCTCTGATCCACCTGGCTACACCTCTGATCCACCTGGCTACACCTCTGATCCACCTGGCTTCACCTCTGATCTACCTGGCTACACCTCTGATCCACCTGGCTACACCTCTGATCCAGCTGGCTACACCTCTGAACCACCTGGCTACACCTCTGATCCACCTGGCTACACCTCTGATCCACCTGACTACACCTCTGATCCACCTGGCTACACCTCTGATCCACCTGGCTACACCTCTGATCCACCCACCTGGCTACACCTCTGATCCACCCACCTGGCTACACCTCTGATCCACCTGGCTACACCTCTGATCCACCTGGCTACACCTCTGATCCACCTGGCTACACCTCTGATCCACCTGGCTACACCTCTGATCCACCTGGCTACACCTCTGATCCACCTGACTACACCTCTGATCCACCTGGCTACAGATGGTCATTATGTGATCCCCCTTGACCTTTTACTTTTTTTAAAGTACAAACATTGTGATTGACCTCAGGGTAGGGGATGAGATTCCTGGGACGTGACTGTACCCAGGTATGTGTTGCATGTTTATTCTGTCACGTCTTACAGACAACCTTAGGAACACTTTCCCAATGCTGTACAAGAGACTGTCTCCGAAAGACAGGTCTGATCACACGTTGCGGACAACACACCATTTTCTATCCCTGAATATCCCTGAATGTTGCTCGAGATTAAGACGTGGTACAGTTGTGCTTTAATAATAAGATAAATGGTCACCTGTGCTTACCTTTACAGGAGCTTTGGTAAGGATGAGGTGCCCTGCAAGGTGACGGGTTGTTTTCTCACGCAGGCCATATATGAGCGCCTCTTCTGCTGGATTGTGGGAAAAATCAACAGCGTCATTGAAATCTTGGACTACGATCCCCGTACGCACGGAAAGAACACCGTCATCGGGGTGCTCGACATCTACGGCTTCGAGATTTTCGACAACAACAGGTAAGATCTGCTTTTTTGGTCGAAAATCATTCGTCATGTTTGTCGTGTTCACGTTTGTCGTGTTCACGTTTGTCGCGTTCACGTTTGTCGCGTTCACGTTTGTCGCGTTCACGTTTGTCGCGTTCACGTTTGTCGCGTTCACGTTTGTCGCGTTCACGTTTGTCGCGTTCACGTTTGTCGTTGTCGCGTTCACGTTTGTCGCGTTCACGTTTGTCGCGTTCACGTTTGTCGCGTTCACGTTTGTCATTGTCGCGTTCACGTTTGTCACGTTCACGTTTGTCGCGTTCACGTTTGTCGTGTTCACGTTTGTCGCGTTCACGTTTGTCGTGTTCACGTTTGTCGCGTTCACGTTTGTCGCGTTCACGTTTGTCGCGTTCACGTTTGTCGCGTTCACGTTTGTCGCGTTCACGTTTGTCGCGTTCACGTTTGTCGCGTTCACGTTTGTCGCGTTCACGTTTGTCGCGTTCGCGTTCACGTTTGTCGCGTTCACGTTTGTCGCGTTCACGTTTGTCGTTGTCGCGTTCACGTTTGTCGCGTTCACGTTTGTCGCGTTCACGTTTGTCATTGTCGCGTTCACGTTTGTCACGTTCACGTTTGTCGTGTTCACGTTTGTCGTGTTCACGTTTGTCGTGTTCACGTTTGTCGCGTTCACGTTTGTCGCGTTCACGTTTGTCGCGTTCACGTTTGTCGCGTTCACGTTTGTCGCGTTCACGTTTGTCGCGTTCACGTTTGTCGCGATCACGTTTGTCGCGTTCACGTTTGTCGCGTTCACGTTTGTCGCGTTCACGTTTGTCGCGTTCACGTTTGTCGCGTTCACGTTTGTCGCGTTCACGTTTGTCGTGTTCACGTTTGTCGTGTTCACGTTTGTCATTGTCGCGTTCACGTTTGTCGCGTTCACGTTTGTCGCGTTCACGTTTGTCGCGTTCACGTTTGTCGCGTTCACGTTTGTCATTGTCGCGTTCACGTTTGTCACGTTCACGTTTGTCGCGTTCACGTTTGTCGCGTTCACGTTTGTCGCGTTCACGTTTGTCATTGTCGCGTTCACGTTTGTCACGTTCACGTTTGTCACGTTCACGTTTGTCGCGTTCACGTTTGTCGCGTTCACGTTTGTCGCGATCACGTTTGTCGCGTTCACGTTTGTCGCGTTCACGTTTGTCGCGTTCACGTTTGTCGCGTTCACGTTTGTCGCGTTCACGTTTGTCGCGTTCACGTTTGTCGCGTTCACGTTTGTCGCGTTCACGTTTGTCATTGTCGCGTTCACGTTTGTCACGTTCACGTTTGTCACGTTCACGTTTGTCGCGTTCACGTTTGTCGCGTTCACGTTTGTCGCGTTCACGTTTGTCGCGTTCACGTTTGTCGCGTTCACGTTTGTCGCGTTCACGTTTGTCATTGTCGCGTTCACGTTTGTCACGTTCACGTTTGTCGCGTTCACGTTTGTCGCGTTCACGTTTGTCACGTTCACGTTTGTCGCGCTCACGTTTGTCGCGTTCACGTTTGTCGCGTTCACGTTTGTCATTGTCGCGTTCACGTTTGTCACGTTCACGTTTGTCGCGTTCACGTTTGTCGCGTTCACGTTTGTCGCGTTCACGTTTGTCATTGTCGCGTTCACGTTTGTCGCGTTCACGTTTGTCGCGTTCACGTTTGTCGCGTTCACGTTTGTCGCGTTCACGTTTGTCATTGTCGCGTTCACGTTTGTCGCGTTCACGTTTGTCGCGTTCACGTTTGTCGTGTTCACGTTTGTCATTGTCGCGTTCACGTTTGTCGCGTTCACGTTTGTCGCGTTCACGTTTGTCGCGTTCACGTTTGTCGCGTTCACGTTTGTCGCGTTCACGTTTGTCATTGTCGCGTTCACGTTTGTCGCGTTCACGTTTGTCGCGTTCACGTTTGTCGCGTTCACGTTTGTCGCGTTCACGTTTGTCGTGTTCACGTTTGTCGCGTTGCTCTTGCAATCACAGAACGTTAGATGCGAATTTTGTCGGATTTATCCTTGTTAAATTGATATATGTGGGAAAATGACATGCCCAGACCAGGAATCGAACCCAGGTCCTCTGAAAAACCGGACCAGTGCTCTGCCATCTGAGCTGTCTGGGCGACCCTGACCGAGCATGAAATCTCCCCACACATACTGTATGATTGCCACTCTCTTTCCGTCAATGCTTCCGGGGCACTCGCTGCCAACCATAGGAGCACCGACGACCTGAACACGAGAGGGTCTTTCTCCATTGGGGGGACAAATCCATGTCCTCTATTATAAACACCACTGGGGGCGTAGTGAAGCAATTACATTAATGAACAGGATTATAAATAATTATTGTTCCCCGTCGCACCGCGGAGCGAAAGGGGGACTATGGGTTCCCCCTCCGTCCGTGCGTGCGTGCGTGTGTAAGCGAAGGACCGAATTCTAATTTGGTGTGTGGGTGCAACCCACGTCAAAATCCAAGATGGCCGCCACCATGTATGTCTGAACCTTGAGTGGAATATCTTGAAAAATAAGCGAAGTACCAACTTCTAATCTGGTGTGTGGGTGTAACTAGGCATATGGAAGAACGCTGTTTAAAATTGGGTCGCCACGTCAAAATCCAAGATGGCCGCCTTGCGTCTTCCACTTTGTCAACTCGCATCACTTTACCGACGGGGGACCAAGGCGTAACGCTTGTTTTTTTTATTTTTCCAGAGGATCTGGGTTCGATTCCTGGTCTGGGCATGTAATTTTCCCACATATATCAATTTAATTATTTAATCCTGTTCATTAATCTAATTTGTCCTTGTTATTAAAAAAAAAAAGGTAGGAAACAGGTAACACAAATGTGAATGAAAAACCAAGCGAGTTTCAACCCAATCCTATTCACATAAATAGAAACGTATTGCTTTGCATCACGATCTCATTTTATCCTTCCCACCTATCCATGGGGTCATCCAGTGTATTCCCTCTTCTTGTCTCCTTCGTCTACCTACTGACGTTTCATTGGTTCACATTGTTGTTCTTGTCTGCACATTCTATCCGACGTTATCTGTCTACCTTTTACCCTGAATAACGCATGTCTTCGATGAGTTTTTTGTGTGAGTGACAGAGTGTTCCCAATCGCCATTATTGCTGTTCCTTCATGATCACAAGCACCATGATGACATTACGCTTGCTCTCCCTGTCTGAAATGTTTCCCACCCCTCGGGACACAGACATGATCTGTAGGTCTTCAAACCTCGAGAGCATCAAACTTTGTACGCCTCCCGTGAGGATCCTTTTAGACCTTTCGAGAATTGATAGATTCACATCGCATCACTTCACCAATTTGGCCACAAGAGAGAGATGTAACCTTGCGGAATAATCACAAGAGAGAGCTGTAACCTTGCAGAATAACCACAAGAGAGAGATGTAACCTTGCGGAATAACCACAAGAGAGAGATGTAACCTTGCGGAATAATCACTAGAGAGAGATGTAACCTTGCGGAATAACCATAAGACAGAGATGTAACCTTGCGGAATAATCACAAGAGAGAGCTGTAACCTTGCAGAATAACCACAAGAGAGAGCTGTAACCTTGCAGAATAACCACAAGAGAGAGCTGTAACCTTGCAGAATAACCACAAGAGAGAGCTGTAACCTTGCTGGATAACCACAAGAGAGAGCTGTAACCTTGCGGAATAACCACAAGAGAGAGAGCTGTAACCTTGCAGAATAACCACAAGAGAGAGCTGTAACCTTGCAGAATAACCACAAGAGAGCTGTAACCTTGCGGAATAATCACAAGAGAGAGCTGTAACCTTGCAGAATAACCACAAGAGAGAGCTGTAACCTTGCAGAATAACCACAAGAGAGAGAGAGAGCTGTAACCTTGCAGAATAACCACAAGAGAGAGCTGTAACCTTGCGGAATAACCACAAGAGAGAGCTGTAACCTTGCGGAATAATCACAAGAGAGAGCTGTAACCTTACGGAATAACCACAAGAGAGAGCTGTAACCTTGCAGAATAACCACAAGAGAGAGCTGTAACCTTGCGGAATAACCACAAGAGAGAGCTGTAACCTTGTGGAATAACCACAAGAGAGAGCTGTAACCTTGCGGAATAACCACAAGAGAGCTGTAACCTTGCGGAATAACCACAAGAGAGAGCTGTAACCTTGCAGAATAACCACAAGAGAGAGCTGTAACCTTGCAGAATAACCACAAGAGAGAGCTGTAACCTTGCAGAATAACCACAAGAGAGAGCTGTAACCTTGCGGAATAACCACAAGAGAGAGCTGTAACCTTGCGGAATAACCACAAGAGAGAGAGAGCTGTAACCTTGCGGAATAACCACAAGAGAGAGCTGTAACCTTGCAGAATAACCACAAGAGAGAGCTGTAACCTTGCAGAATAACCACAAGAGAGAGCTGCAACCTTGCGGAATAACCACAAGAGAGAGATGTAACCTTGCGGAATAACCACAAGAGAGAGAGAGAGCTGTAACCTTGCGGAATAACCACAAGAGAGAGATGTAACCTTGCGGAATAACCACAAGAGAGAGCTGTAACCTTACGGAATAACCACAAGAGAGAGCTGTAACCTTGTGGAATAACCACAAGAGAGAGCTATAACCTTGCAGAATAACCACAAGAGAGCTGTAACCTCGCAGAATAATCACAAGAGAGAGCTGTAACCTCGCGGAATAACCACAAGAGAGAGCTGTAACCTTGCGGAATAATCACAAGAGAGAGCTGTAACCTTGCGGAATAACCACAAGAGAGAGCTGTAACCTTGCGGAATAATCACAAGAGAGAGCTGTAACCTTGCAGAATAACCACAAGAGAGAGCTGTAACCTTGCAGAATAACCACAAGAGAGAGCTGTAACCTTGCAGAATAACCACAAGAGAGAGCTGTAACCTTGCTGGATAACCACAAGAGAGAGCTGTAACCTTGCAGAATAACCACAAGAGAGAGCTGTAACCTTGCGGAATAATCACAAGAGAGAGCTGTAACCTTGCTGAATAACCACAAGAGAGAGCTGTAACCTTGCGGAATAATCACACGAGAGAGCTGTAACCTTGCAGAATAATCACAAGAGAGAGCTGTAACCTTGCGGAATAACCACAAGAGAGAGCTGTAACCTTGCGGAATAATCACAAGAGAGAGCTGTAACCTTGCGGAATAACCACAAGAGAGAGCTGTAACCAACCACAAGAGAGAGCTGTAACCTTGCGGAATAACCACAAGAGAGAGCTGTAACCTTGCGGATAACCAAGGCAATATCAGCCCAGACTGGCACCTTGCTCGATTGCACCATTAGTTTAGTCTGTCATTCCATTGGTTTAGTCTATTGTACCATTGGTTTAGTCTATCGTACCATTGGTTTAGTCTATCGTACCATTGGTTTTGTCTATTGTACCATTGGTTTAGTCTATCGTACCATTGGTTTTGTCTATTGTACCATTGGTTTCGTCTATTGTACCATTAGTTTAGTCTGTCGTACCAATAGTTTAGTCTGTCGTACTGTTGGTTTTATCTAATGTACCATTGGATTAGTCTATTGTTGCATTAGTTTAGTCTGTCATACCGTTGGTTTAGTCTATTGTACCATTAACTTAGTCCACCGTACCATTCGTTTATTCTGTTGTACTGTTGGTTTAGTCTGTCAAACCGTTGGTTACGTCTGTTGTACTGTTGGTTTAGTCTGTTGTACTGTTGGTTTAGTCTATTGTACCATTAGTTTAGTCTGTCATACCATTGGTTTAGTCTATCATACCATTGGTTTAGTCTGTCATACCGTTGGTTTAGTCGATCGTACCATTGGTTTAGTGCATGGGGGTATTTTTAATCTTTTCCGTTAATCTTGGAAGGAAGGAGAGGGTGCATATTCTCTATGTGAATGTGTATCATGTTGCGCCGCCTCCAGGTGAGAGAGGGTATTACAAATCCTCTCCCTTCACAGTGCAGTATTCCTGTCCCCGCATTTTCCATTATATTAGCAGTCGACGTGTTTTTTCTTCATGAACATAAACCGGGTTATTTTTCCTTTTTTGGAGGAGCGATTGAGGCAGCTGTGATTTGCCTATACACTGCCCAAATAAAGGTATGTGTCAGAAGAATGTGTTGCATGCTTGGAACAAGATCGCCCATAGGTTGGGTACTCTGCTAATTGTCCTAAGTCATGTCGTTCAGCACACATGTCTGATTTGAACTAATTTTACCACTCCTCCCCTCCTCCTCCTCCACCCCCACCCACCACCTCCTGTCCCCAGCTCATCAAACACACCTTTCTCTGATTGTGTGCCATCTAATTTTTCTCACACCTAATCTTTTCAAGACCTAATTGTATCACATCACTATCTTTGCCCGACTCTCAGTAAATGATGTGACCTGTTCTCATCTTCTCAGCCTCGAGCAGTTCTGCATCAATTATTGCAATGAGAAACTTCAGCAGCTCTTCATCGAGCTTGTTCTTAAACAAGAACAAGAAGAGTACCAGAGAGAAGGAATCACGTGGCAGCACGTGAGTTCTTTCACTTTCAACGTTTGATCTTGATCGTCCCTCAGGAATGTCCTACTAGCGTAATATAGGTAGGGATAATATATTTATTACATATAAACGAATGCACTACCACCACCCCCACCTTTTTCCACCCCTTCCTTCATTGTGTGTAAGTTATATATATAGTCACGTGAAAAGGTAAGTACACCCCATGTAAAGTTTTGACTTTTTCAACATATTTCAACATACAGCTATTTGATCTTCATTTCAACAATATTGATAGATAAAGGTGATATAATATAACAAATATCATGGAACATTTACATTTTGTAGTCCATTGTATAATTTAAATAAACATAAATGCAAATTTCGCATGTGGAAAAAGTAAGTACACCCCTACATTTATCACTACTTCAAATACCGAAAATTAGAATCAGGTGCACCAGCTCAGGTGCAAATGATGAGAACATCGTTAGAGAGGATCTTGGAGGAAACTGTCTTATTTAAACCTCAGACATTTAGTTTGGTTTGCTCATTGTTGTTGAAGTGTGTGGCGTCACCATGCCTAGATCAAAAGAGCTCCCTGAGGCCTTCAGAAAGAAGGTTATAGATGCCTACGAGTCTGGGAAGGGATTTAAAAAGATCTCCAAACAATTTGAAATCAATCATTCGACTGTCCAGTAGATCATCTACAAGTGGAGAAGATTCCAAACAACTGCCAACTTGTTCAGGCCAGGCCGCCCCAGCAAGTTCAGCCCGAGAGCAGACCGCAAGATGCTGAAATAAGTCTCTAAGAACCCCAGAATGTCATCACGGGACCTACAGGAAGCTCTTCCCACTGTTGATGTCAAAGTGCACGAGTCTACCATTAGAAAGAGGCTGCACAAATTTGATCTACATGGGAGGTGTGCCAGGAGGAAACCTTTGCTGTCCAGAAAGAACATCAGGGCAAGACTAAAGTTTGCCAATGAACACCGAGGCAAAGACCAGCACTTCTGGAACAATGTGCTCTGGACAGATGAGTCAAAAGTAGAGCGATTTGGCCACCATACCAGAAGACATGTTTGGCGAAAACCAAAGACAGCATTTGACCACAAGAACCTGATACCAACTGTAAAGCATGGAGGTGGAAATATTATGGTTTGGGGCAGCTTTGCTGCATCAGGGCCTGGGCAGCTCACCATCATAGAATCCACGATGAATTCTTCATTGTACCAAAGGGTGCTTGAGGATAATGTGAGGCCAACTGTTGGAAAGTTGAAGCTCAACCGAAGGTGGACCTTACAACATGACAATGACCCCAAACATACCAGTAAATCCACCAAGGAATGGCTGAAAAGAAAGAAATGGAGAGTTCTGGAATGGCCAAGTCAAAGCCCGGATCTAAATCCCATCGAGATGTTGTGGCGGGATTTGAAACGAGCTGTGCATGCAAGAAACCCCTCAAACATCGCACAGCTGAAATAATTCTGCATGGAGGAGTGGGCAAAAATTTCTCCCAGTCGAAGTCAGAGACTGGTATACAGTTATAAGAAATGCCTACTTGAGGTTGTTTCTGCCAAAGGGGGCAATACCACCTATAAGAGCCAAGGGTGTACTTACTTTTTCCGCATGTGAAATTTGCATTTATGTTTATTTAAATTATACAATGGACTACAAAATGTGAATGTTTCATGATATTTGTTATATTATATCACCTTTATCTATCAATATTGTTGAAGTGAAGATCAAATAGCTGTATGTTGAAATATGTTCAAAAAGTGAAAACTTTACATGGGGTGTACTTACTTTTTCACGTGACTGTACATATATATATATATATATATATATATATATATATATATATATATATATATATGTATATATATATATATATATATATATATATATATATATATATATACATACACACACACACATACTAATTCTCTCTCTCTCTCTCGTCTCTCCCTCCCCTCTCTCATTCTCTCTCTCTCCCTCTCATTCTCTCTCTCTCCTCCCTCTCTCTCTCCGTTCTCTCTCTCTCCGTTCTCTCTCTCTCGTTCTCTCTCTCTCTCTCGCTCTCTCTCTCTCCTCTCGCGCTCTCTCTCTCCTCTCTCTCTCCTCTCTCTCTCCTCTCTCGTTCTCTCTCTCTCCTCTCGCTCTCTCCTCTCGCTCTCTCTCGTTCTCTCTCTCTCTCTCTTTCTCGTTCTCGTTCTCGTTCTCGTTCTCTCGTTCTCTCCTCTCTCGCTCTCGTTCTCTCTCTCTCGTTCTCCCTCTCTCCTCTCTCTCTCTCGTTCTCCCTCTCTCTGTCTCTCTGTCTCTCTCTCTGTCTCTCTCTCTGTCTCTCTCTCTCTCTCTCCTCTCTCTCTCTCCTCCTCTCTCTCTCTCTCATTCTCTCTCTCTCTCCTCTCATGCTCTCTCTCTCCTCTCTCTCTCATCTCTCTCTCTCCTCTCTCTCTCATTCTCTCTCTCTCGTTCTCTCTCTCTCTCTCTCTCTCTCTCCTCTCTCTCTCTCTTTCTCTGTGGCTTTCTGTCTTTCTTTGTTCCTTATACACGGTCACATCTTTTAATTTACAAACTCCAAACTCAGGTTACAAATACAACTATGTGTAGGGATAACATCGGCTATGTGGCCGCGGCCTCATGTGTGTGTGTGGAGAGCTGGGGAGGGGGGACGTAAATTATAGATGTAACCATGTACCATGTAGCGCCACCTAGTGGTGGTGGCAGAGGGTATTATAATTTCCTTTTTTATCTGGGCAACGCTCTTTGCACAGGTAAATTTGCCCCACCACCTCCCCTCACAACGACCCTCAACCTCACCTCCCCACTCCGCTCCCCACTCCCCCTTTCACGCCTTCGCCTTGGCCCTCTCCCCCTTTCACGCCTTCCCCTTGGCCCTCTCCCCCTCCCTACCTCTCCTCCTTTACCCACCCTCCCCCTCCACTTCTCCTGCAGGGTACTTTTAACCCACCGTTGCTAGCGCGAAATATATTATTCAAATTGTCCAACCCCCTCTGTTGTGTCGCTCAATAAATGCTAAACAATGGCAACGATCGTTATGAACAAGACGGTTTATGCGAGGCACGGGTCCACCAGCATATCTCCGACACCGTCAAGATGGCGTCCCTCTCATCGCTCCCACAATCCCGTTGCGCTTACATCATCATCATCCCTTCCCAGCAATCCCTAAACATCAGGCAATTCCCCAACAACAACAACAACAACAACAACAACAACGCAAACTCGGAAATAATCAAGCAGTAAGAATGAACACAACACCCTCCCAACCCCCACTCATTTCCTCCCAAACATGATTGATAGTATCATCATTTTAAACGTACCCTGTGCATCGACCAGCCCCAGATATGACCTCATCGGTGTTTAGAAACACAAAGGTTTAGTTGGAACACACACATCTAGGAACCTTTGGCCTATCACGGGTGCACATCGGCAGGAGTTTTTACAATACGGACTGCAAGTTATCAAATTTTTAGACTCGTTGATCAGGAAGTTCTCCAACTGTTTCATTGTGCGGAGGCACACCCTTTTCTCACAGGTAACCTTACAAGTACAGGGTGTTTATAAAGTCCCTATCTATTTAGTTACCTGTTATTTCTCTGAAATAGATAGAGACTTTATAAACACCTTGTATTTACGACTTCTTTAAAAGTTTTTTTTTTTAGTTGTTTGATTCCACAATCCTATCTGGCAGGCATGAAGGATGGCCATGCCACTTCGATTTACTTTTTACTAGCGGCTTCTGCATATGTGTGCCAAGCAATCGGAGCAGAAATACGTTATTTTCAAAGTCCATTATTGTTTTTGTTCCATATCCACCCCGCCATTGATGAGACTTGCATTCATCACTTTTTGAAAACCTTTTTGAAATACCAACTTCTTTCCTGGAAGTCCTAGCGTTCCAGTGTCCATTTATTTTACACCTCTCCCACCCCACCCCTTTCCCCTGCCCCCTCCCCCCAAGCCCTCTCCCTCGCACAGATCTCCAAATGTCCCTGTTCTCCACCATTGTTGTGCCTGTGTGCTTCCGTCTCTCTCTCTCCATATTGTCTCCCGCTCCCTTGATCATATGTTTTATGTGTCCGTTTGTTTTTTTTGTGATTAATGCTCTTACACGAGCCTCGATCTTGTATACGGTAAAAAAAAAAATTGCCTACTCTTTGTGCGCAACTGTGGGATCCTTGATGCCAGCAGATGGGACGTCCGGCTTATTGCCCCATCCGAAAGATGGAAACTTCCGGCTTGCGAAGCACAAATCCGACAATTCATATTGTTGGGTTGGGAATCGTACCCAGACTCGAAGACTCTAAACGAGCTCATCTTCTCCGAGCTCTCTTTGCTAAAAGATTGGAATCCTAACAAAATACAAATTTCCAACTAAATTAAGATGTTGTGGTTCTATTTAGACCTTGTCCTTCTTATTCCCAAGGAATTATGTTGAGATTACCTAGAAATTCGAGGATTTCTTTCATTTATGATTCGAATGCACTCTGGATTTGTTCTCTTTCCTCGACTAGTCACTCGAGTGAGTCCCACTGACGTGCGTTTCCAGGTTACCCCCACCTTGTTTACGTGGTGAGATCCTACAGGTGGCTCTGGCTGCCGGATGATGAACCGAAATCAAGATGCTATTTCTGGAACCCTAAAATGGCCGTCCTGTGGGTGGCTTGGCTCTCTTTACCCATGTTGCTCGTTACCCATGTTGCTCGTGGTGCTAAGAGCTCGGTGTAAACCACAAATAATTCAACTTTGTGAATTTTATCATTGTCAACATTGTGTGGATTTATCGATGTTTATTACCTGCGGCTCCGAAGGTGGATGTCGGATGAAGGTTATGTTTTCACCCCTGTCTCTTTGTTTGTCCTTGTTTGTTTGTTACTTGCCGGAAAACATTCCGGCAAGTATGTTGATCTGTTCGTTCTCTCTCTCTCTCTCTTCCCTTTGCTACCTTCCACTACCTTCCACCCCTCCCCTCCCCTCTGTTCCCCTCCCCTCCCCTTTCCCCTTCCCCTCCCCTCCCCTTTCCCCTTCCCTTCCCCTCCCCTCCCCTTTCCCCTTCCCCTCCCCTCCCCTTTCCCCTTCCCTCCCCTCCCCCGCCCGGCAATGCCGGGTACTTCTGCTAGTTTATTTATATTTCCGAGCAATGTATCCACCCTCCCTTTTTTCCTCCCCCAAGGCATACATAATAAATAGATGTTCTTAACCAAGATGTGCAAATGTGGTCCCTCATGAATGTCTTTCACTGCACCACGTTCACTTCCAGATTGACTATTTCAACAACCAAGTGATCTGCGAGCTCGTAGAACAACCGCACCGTGGCATCCTCGCCATTCTGGACGAGGCCTGCATGAACGTTGGTCGTGTCACGGACGCCATGTTTTTGGACGCCATGAACACAAAGCTTGGGAAACACGATCACTACACCAGCCGCAAGGTAGGCCCACTGCCGAACACGAGCCATCACGATCACTTCCCAAATCTGCTTTATTTTTGGGTTTGATTTCTCATGGGGTTAAATATATTCCTTTCACGTTTTAGCGCTAAATGTCAGAGCAAACATAGGCCCGAGTGTCAAGATGGTCGAGGCAGGATTCCGCACAAAGCCGCTCCTTCAGCCTGGGAGAGCTCGGAGGGAATGACAAATAGTTTAGTGTCCGGTGAGTGATTGTGGGAAGGTTTCCCAAGTCGAGCACAAACCGGTACACCGATGGCCTGACAATCCGAGGCGTGTTCCTTCGACCGCACTTTCTGTTAGGCCAGACGTGCTCCAGGGAACACCGAAGATCGGTGGAAGTGATTCCCAGCGATGGTAAAAGTCATGAGCTCGGACTCGAACGAAGCCTCCACCGAATTCGAGGAGATATGCTGCACCACAGGAAGTGACCTTGACAGCTTTGTTGTTTTGGTGAAGGGGAAGCATGAAAAAAGCAAACGTGAGGATGTCACTTTGGTGCAGCCGCAGGGACAGCAGTGTAATGGAGTGGCGCAACGGCAACCCTGAAATAGATCCAATTAATTGTGAAAATTGCATAATTCATGCTCCGAGATGTTCCGACTGCATTGCTCAGCTCTTCGATTCCATAATTCGCGACTCGCTTTATACTCGTGTCCTGTGAAAGGCAGCACTCTGTCGCCAAGGGCAACGTCGCCATTTTATCATCCGTCCTGGCGAGGTTTGACACGTTTGTTGGAAAGCTCTCGCTGTGCTTGTTAATTGGCTGAGTGGCAGCAGGGTACCAGGAGCGGGCCGCACTGGGAAAAAACTATAAAACTTAATTTTCCATCCACTCTGCAACCTTCGACCTTCCTACCCCCCTCGCGCCCCCCCCCCCCTCCACTACCTCCCTCCACACCAAACTACCCTCCACCTTCCTCCCCATCCCTCTCCCCTCCCCCACTACCTCCCTCCACAACAAACTACCTTCCACCTTCCTCCCCACTCCCTCTCCCTCCCCCACTACCTCCCTCACCCCCCCCCTCCCCACTACCTCCCTCCACACCAAACTACCTTCCACCTTCCTCCCCACTTCCCTTCCCTCCCACCTCTTCTCCCCTCGCTACTTCCCCACCACACCAAACTACCTTCCTCCCCACCCCGCCCATCCCTCCTCCACCACTACCTCCACTCCACGCCAAACTACCTTCCACCCTCCTCCCCACTTCTCCTCCCCCCAGCTCCGCCCCTACACTCCTCTTACTCCCCCCCCCCCCTCCCCACTACCTCCCTCCACACCAAACTACCTTCCACCTTCCTCCCCACTTCCCTTCCCTCCCACCTCTTCTCCCCCCGCTACTTCCCCACCACACCAAACTACCTTCCTCGCCACCCCGCCCATCCCTCCTCCACCACTACCTCCACTCCACGCCAAACTACCTTCCACCCTCCTCGGCTCCTCCCCACTTCTCCTACCCCCAGCTCCGCCCCTACCCTCCTCTTACTCCCCCCCCCCCCCCCTCGCCTCCCCCTTCCACACCAAACCACCTTCCTCCTCCACCTTACACAAATGATCATTTGGAATTGCTTGTGGCCACCTGCACACTCGGGTGTCATGTAATTGCTGGTGGCCACCTGCACACTCGGGTATCATGGAATTGCTTGTGGCCACCTGCACACTCGGGTGTCATGTAATTGCTGGTGGCCACCTGCACACTCGGGTATCATGGAATTGCTTGTGGCCACCTGCACACTCGGGTGTCATGTAATTGCTGGTGGCCACCTGCACACTCGGGTATCATGGAATTGCTTGTGGCCATCTGCACACTCAGATATCATGGAATTGTTGATGGCCACCTGCACACTCGGGTATCATGGAATTGCTTGTGGCCATCTGCACACTCAGATATCATGGAATTGTTGATGGCCACCTGCACACTCGGGTATCATGGAATTGCTTGTGGCCATCTGCACACTCAGATATCATGGAATTGTTGATGGCCACCTGCACACTCGGGTATCATGGAATTTCTGGTGGCCACCTGCACACTCAGGTATCATCGAATTGCTTGTGGCCACCTGCACACTCAGGTATCATGGAATTGCTTGTGGCCACCTGCACACTTGGGTATCATGGAATTGCTTGTGGCCACCTGCACACTTGGGTATACTGTGAGTGCTGAGTGCGCATGTCCCAAGCTGCAGTGCCAAGCAGGATGTAGTAGCTATTTCGGCGTCCATATTGCCGTTATAAAGCTGTGGTTTATTTTCAAGGCCGTCCCTCGAACAAGGCGGCCGACGCTGGCTCATGCCGGCAATAATGTATTTGCACGTGTGGACAGGCAAGTCGGGAATATTGTCACCGTGGAATGAAATGATCAATCCGTGCATGTCCCATTGGCTCTGATTTGTACTTACAAATCTCACATTCTCACTATAGTGCGGGAGCCCAGAAACATTTGTTTCACATCTCGAGTACAAAAGGTTTGAGGCCTGGAATATATGCATCTATGATAGGAGACCCCAAAAAGGCAATTCTTAAGTTCTGCAATTCTGCACAGCAACCAGGGGGCGCCACCAAAGACCCCTAAATGTGACTCTTAATTCACAATTTGAGTACATCTTTCAAACTTGTCTTAAAATGTTCTCTATAGGAGTGGAAATCAGAATTCCCAATTCTTAAGTTTTCAATTTGTGTATTAGGTCGCTTAAGAACGACCTAATTAATGCTAATTAACGCTAATTAGCATTTTTAATTCACAATTTGAGTACATCCATGAAACATATGGCAATGTATTCCTTAGGTCATCCTAAATCAAGATCAGTCATTCTTAAGTATCCATTTCATGTATTAACCCACTTAAGAATGCACACTGACAAAAAGGAGAAACATAGATTGTATACAAACACAATGTTTTATTTTTTTATAAACTACACAAAAATGTACTTAGTATGCATGAATTATGCTTCAAAATCAGATCATAGTAAGTCATGTAGTAAATTGGCGTCCTGGTTCTACCGCCCATCAACAATTAAATCTCAAATCTCGGAACAAAAAACAATTTTTAATGTTAATTTTATAAAAATTAATACCTAATGTCTAACTTTTACTCCATTAGCGATATTGCTGTTTTATCTCTGACTATCGCTTATAAACTATTTAACATGTTTAAGCTAATTACCCTGAACTAAAAACAAATTTTAATGTATGTAAAAACTCAACTAACTATATCAACGAAAAATTATTGAATTTATCTCAAACATCAACATGATTGTATATATGTTGTTTTATCCAACATTCCTAACATTATTTTGCTTAAAATTTCAAAAACATTACAAATTCCCTGTCAGGATGCTTTGGATATGTACCGTACTGAATATAATCGTATGAACAGGTTTGGTCGATTGTAAACCTACACATCACCATCATCACCATCTCCTTCAACGTCCTCTTCATCAGAAGATGACTGCGCTAGGACCTCATCATCGTCAGCATCAGCTAATTCTTCATCATCTGGAACGAGCGACTCCGGAAGTTGGTCTCCCTCAAACCAGATGGGTTTATATTGATCTCCCACTAGTTGAGGTTGAAACTGCCATGACAGCAGATGCTTCACGTTCTTCATCAGGTGCTGGCACATTTTGGTACAGAATACCCATGGTATCGTGCAGCGAATTGGCTCCAGACATGGTTTGAGTCATCTCATCGAAATTGTCGAAGGCTAATCCGACTGGTTTACCTACGACTGTTCCTTTTGGACAAGCAAGCTTCTGTTCTTGAATGGATTCAGCTGTGGCAGTTTCAACTTCTTCCAATGTGTTGTAGCTTAAACAGTGACCAAACCTGTTCAGGACTTGAACCATTTTTTTACTGCCAGTGACCGACTTAACACTCATACCAAGAGCTACATGTTTTGCAGGTTTTGCGCGACCCCGTTGTACAATGAACAAGGCATCCTGACTAGACGAATTTGCGCGGCGCTTTACTGACTCTGTATATCGCTCTGGTTTTAGCCCTCCGTACAAAATATTGAAAAAATCTACTACAAGTTTTGGGGGTGACGAGTCCCCGTTTCTTAAATCCTCCAATGTCGGACATTCAGGAAGGTCGACCTTTTCAACCTTGAGCAACTGGTTGCGCAAAAGCAATGCTGCTTTGGCGATTGTTCTCTCATCAGTAGATGTGTAATCATATACAACACGAATTGCATCATCTGCGGTTTCTGCATTATATAAGATGTTTCCAAGCCTTTTCCCAAGTGAACTCTGTATCTTTATGCGCGCTTTGAAGTGACTCATCAATGTCCTAGAGAGGCTGAAGGCGCTTCCCCTGGGCGTTTCTGCGGATGCCGAACAAATATCAAGATAACGTTCATATACAGAATTAAGAAGTTCAGGTCTGTTGTCTATTATTACAGATTGCTCAATGTATGCAAAAATGTCCAACACACTGGTCTCAGAAGGCGTTTTTGTTTCACGTGTGTCCTTTTGGGAAACTCGATTGGCTGACAACAAATACGCACTTTTACATGAATGATGGTAGTGGGCCTCCTTGGCAATTAAATCCGTATCAACTACTTTTGGAATAACCTTACTGTCATTTAATGTCTTTGCTGCATTTTGGATCGATACACCGGCTTCAATGGTTTCACATCTTCCCAACAGTTCGACGCTTCCACCTTTGAGTCGTTTTATCTTTTTCTCACAGAATAGACAAACAGGTGGCAAAATCCCGGCAGATGATGTAGAAGGTGCCGACTCCTTGGATGGACGTAAATGTGGGGCATTGCTACGGTGAACATCACTGGCGGCTTTAACAGGCGGCGTTTGGGATGAGATGGCGGTAAAGTTCTTGTAACAAGAAACATGGTAACCATCCATTTCAGCAGGAGACGTAGGCAATCTCTGAACTACACCACAATAGACAGAGTCCTGGAAATGTTGCTTTTGCCGTCTATTAGCTGCTGCTGTTTCTACTGCTTCCCATTGCGTATCCTTGAAAGGTAGAACGTCTGGACGAGCTTTCTTGTCTGCACTGCGTTGGATGTGAAGAATACATCTGCGTTCCAATGATGAAACAGTAGGCTGGACAGTAGGCTGGACAGTAGGCGTAGTATTGGTGGCCGATTCCATGGTTGCATGTTTCAAATCATTGTCTGAAAAATAAAATCACAGCGGGTGGTCAGTGAGCATGGCGAGTCAGTCAGTTTTGGTCAGTGAAATCCAAAAGAAGTTATTTCAAATTTTGAGGCAATAAGTCATTATTTTCTACTCAGCTGTGGTTCGAACCTGAAATCGGTATGCATACAGAACTTTGGATACCCTCATCTGCCTGGACATTTCCTGCGCGCCACCTAGGCCTAGGGCTACATAATTCTGTATCGGCCCCGAATGCTTATTAGGCCTACAGCATAGTATTGTTTGTTGGGTTAGGGTTAGGGTTGGGTTAGGGTTAGGGTTGGGTTAGGGTTAGGGTTAGGGTTACCATGTTTCTTGTTACAAGAACTTTACCGCCATCTCATCCCAAACGCCACCTGTTAAAGCCGCCAGTGATGTTCACCATAGCAATGCCCCACATTTATGTCCATCCAAGGAGTCGTCACCTTCTACAACCTCTGCCGGGGTTTTGCCACCTAACCCCAAACCCTAACCCTATTTGTTGACTTACCTAAGCAGTGATCTAGGCATTGCAGGCAACATCAGACATTCTGCAGCCGATTCAGAGAATCTATGGAGGGAAAGAGCAGGAGATTCCCCATGATTAGGTCCTATGATAAACCGACAACTCCCTCTACAGGGTGTCCCAGAAAGTTCGTCCCTCAAGATAGTGTCACAAACCTGGATTGATAATGTGTTAATATTTCCCTTTAAGTCACTGGTTATTATTCCCCAAACAATGTTGTATATTGGTCCCAGTTATTCACTGCAGGACAGTCATTTCTGTAGAGAGGCACTTCCTGTTTAGGGTGTAATTGGCTCAAGTTAGGGAAGAAGCCTCCCCATTGGCTGGGAGGCCAAAACTCCTTCCTTAACCAAAACTGAACACCCTCGATCCGGCCAGCCAGACAGGTGTGTGCATGCTCAGCACTGGTGTGGGTGTCTACTTGGGGCCTGCCCTCAGGTCAGCACTCCAGCCCCTCCCTTGCATATAAGGGAGGGCCAGCCAGGGAGTGGAGGGGGGATAGCAGCCAGTGACAACCCAAATTCCGTTACAATACTGACTGCATTCTTAAGTGGGTTGATGCATGAAATGGACACATAAGAATTGCTGTTCTTGATTCACGATGATCTACTGAACAGTTTGGGACCAATTTGAAAGATGTACTCAAATTGTGAATTAACACTCACCTTGCCAGGGACGGGGTCAATGAGTACATTTTGCGTTCTTAAGTGGGTTAATACATGAAATGGATACTTAAGAATGACTGATCTTGATTTAGGATGACCTAAGGAATACATTGCCATATGTTTCATGGATGTACTCAAATTGTGAATTAAAAATGCTAATTAGCGTTAATTAGCATTAATTAGGTCGTTCTTAAGCGACCTAATACACAAATTGAAAACTTAAGAATTGGGAATTCTGATTTCCACTCCTATAGAGAACATTTTAAGACAAGTTTGAAAGATGTACTCAAATTGTGAATTAAGAGTCACATTTAGGGGTCTTTGGTGGCGCCCCCTGGTTGCTGTGCAGAATTGCAGAACTTAAGAATTGCCTTTTTGGGGTCTCCTATCATAGATGCATATATTCCAGGCCTCAAACCTTTTGTACTCGAGATGTGAAACAAATGTTTCTGGGCTCCCGCACTACTATGTCTTTCCGTAAAGACCGACTGGACAACCCTCCCATCCACTTTCTCAACAATCCTCTCCAAGAAGTTCTGTCGCACAGGCTTTTGGGTCTCACTATCTGCCATGATCTTTCTTGGGAAAACCACATTTACAAGCTGGCCTCCAAAGCCAGTCGCCGACTGGGCATCCTCCATCGTGCGAAGTCCTTCCTTGGCACACCTGAGCTCCTCACCACATACAAGGCTTTCATCCGCAGCTCAATGGAATACTGCTCTCCCCTCTGGGCCGGTGCTCCTGCCTCACACCTAGCTCGTCTTCACGCTGTTGAAACCAAAGCGTTCAGAATCATTGGAATCTCCCACGATGAAGCTATCTCTGAGGGCCTTTCACTCACTCACCGCAGGCAGGTAGGTGGTCTTTCTGTCTTCTACCGACTCCTCTCCGGCCTTGCTCCTCCAGCTCTCTCTGTGCTCTGTCCCCCAAATATTCCTACAGGTCGCACAAGATCTGCCAGCAACCCTCTTGTGGTTAAACTGTCAAAATCAAGACTCTCTGCTCACCTTCACTCTTTCATTTCCCTTTTCTCCCGCCTCTGGAACAAACTCCCTCACTCTCTTCAATCCCACTCCTCCCTCCAGGTCTTTAAAACAGCTGTTCACCACCATCTCTTATGGAAAACCCTCCCATCCAAAACCTTGATCTTTTCTACCCCCGCTAATTTTCACCCCAGATATTTTTTTTTTTTGAAATTCCAACTTCTTTCCTGGAAGTCCATGCAGTGTCCATATGTTTTATACCTCTCCCACCTCCCCTCCTTTTATACCTCTCCCACCTCCCAACACAGTTTTATACCTCTCCCACCTCCCCCCAAGCCCTCTCCCTCCCACAGTTCTCCTGATGTCCTTGCTCTCAAATGTTGTGTTTATGTCCTTCCCCCTCTATCCTCATCTTGTCCAGCGCTCCCCTTATTTTGTGTTTTGTGTGTCGGTTTGACTTTTTGTGTGATTAATGTTAGCTCTTTCACGAGCCTCGATGTTGTATACAAAAAAAAAAAAAAATCTTCAGATACATTTGGGGCATCTTCAGATACATATAGGGCATCTTCAGATATATATAGGGCATTTTCAGATACATATAGGGCATCTTCAGATATATATAGGGCATCTTCGGATACATATAGGGCATCTTCAGATATATATAGGGCATTTTCAGATACATATAGGGCATCTTCAGATACATATAGGGCATTTTCAGATACATATAGGGCATTTTCAGATACATATAGGGCATTTTCAGATACATGGGGCTGCCGAAGCAATTTCTTGTCTGTTGGACACAATCCTGGACAGGTCGCCACTCCGACACAGGATGATACCCGAATGGATCATTCATCCCAGTAAGCTGGTACTCATTTTTCCGACCTGGGAAGGATGACAGGTTGAGTCAACCCACCTGGTGTTAATTCAATGGCATGACAGGGGCTTGAACTCAGGACCTACCTTGAGATCTTAAGCCAGACACCTTAACCGTTAAGCCAAATCATAAACCTGGAATCATTGTAAACCTGTTATAAATTTATATAAAATAACGACTCCTTTGTGCAAAGACTATGAAATGTTTGTCTTTTGTGTCTGCATCATGTGGACCCTTTAATGGCTTCGAGACCAGAAGATGCATCTTTTCCAACGGAATATTCCCGTCGTTTTGTCGTTCCCCTGAATGGTTTAATCACAGCACAGGTGTCCCGTTGTACCCTCGTGATTGATTAAATCAGAGTACGGGACGCGCAGCCTGCACAACCCCATTACACGTGACTCTGCTGGGAGTAGCCAACGGCTCTCCATGGTGGGCCTCACGGACTATCAGCCTGAATAGAATAGTGGATGGGGCGGGGGCGAGAAACGATGTGTTTAATTTTCTATATTGCCCACGTTTTAGCGTTTGTGCACCTGTAAATTGGTCTTGCGGTGTGAAATGGAGTCTGACCTCATCTTGATGATGGATGGCCTTATTATACCTGGCTATAACAACATCCCAGTAATGTTATACCTGGTGGGTCCTCTTATTTTGAAGTACACGGGAATTAATGTTGTAGAATATGTTATTGCATCTTCTGTGTACTCTACAACATTTTATGTACCTCTTCTGAAGCCACCTGATACCATTGAGGTAACCAGCAAAGGTAACCAATTATTGGGGTTTTTGCACGTAAATAAAACTCTTTTAAATTCGAGAGAACCTAAAGTCTCCTCGTTACACCTACGTCGTTTTCTGTTGTCCCTTTGTAAATGAAAATTAACCTCGTCTCTTCTTTTCCAACTTCCAGCTGATACCAACGGACAAGTCAATGGAATTTGGGCGCCATTTCCGCATCCGCCATTATGCTGGTGACGTCACGTGAGTTTCTGTGGTTACTTTTATTTATTTATTTTCCTCATATCGCACGAGTTTAGTTACCACGTCTCGATGGTTTAACGTCCTGATCAAGGTGTAAGCCAGAGACCTTAAATGCAAAACGTTAGACTTACGTACACCTGTGCGATGCGTCGTCACAAAATGCTGACGTCATGATGCCAGCGGAGAATCGATCAATTGTTTGCGTAACTTTTGTGCTGCAGGTACAGTGTGGAAGGTTTCATTGACAAGAACAAAGACCCACTTTTCCAGGACTTCAAGCGCCTGATGTATAACAGGTAAGGTTCTTGTTTATCGGCCTAGCCCTAGTGTCTCATTCGATGCTGAAGGTAACCCATTTACACGGCATTATTAATATCTTGCTATAATTCACCAAATGTCCGTCTGTCCGTCTGTCCGTTCGAAGGTACCGCAAAAACGGCTCAACCGATCGCAACGATATTTTGGGTGGGTATTCCTGGCACCCCTGGGAGTAAAATAGGCTATATTGTTTTTCCAAGTTTTCCAATTTTCCAGTTTTTCCAAACACGATGGAATAATATTTACCGATATGAACAGTGATGTAGCTTTTATTGAAATTCTACAAATACTGTTTAGATTTTGATGACGATTACGAACCTGCAGCGAATGCGGAAATGGACAGATGACGGCAATGTGCGGGTTTGATAATATCCAAATACAACCGTCATTCAATCGTAATGTTAAATCGTTAAACGTTAATCGTGTTAATCGTTTTGTTAAAGTATCAATTGATGATTGGAATTGAGTGAATACAATTACGATTTTGAATTCGTAATTGTATTCACCCAACCGTACGGAACTTCACATCAGGATTTAAATATTTGTTTATGTCACGAATGTTGTTAAGTTTATTTTTTATATTAATGCTATTTAATTTGTGATTGGAGATTGGATTTGCTGTTTGGAATGAAAAAAGAGATATCGAGTTCAAGTGAATGACGAAATACCGTGACGGTTTCTACTTTCTAAACGTGAATTCGTGGATCGCCATGTGCAGATTCGCCATTGGCTGGGTATGGAACAAACGTACCTGTTTGTTTGCAAACGGGTACGTTTTTCATGGAAGTCCTTCACGAACTTGCTGTCCATGTCTGACGTGCGACTGAAGGTGCTACAGGAATGTGGAATTTATTGGTTTCATGCTTTAGCATTTGCCGTTTCTGCATTGTCTGTTTGCTTCTGGCCTCCCAACCATACGTAGCATGGGTACCTCACTAGTATGTATAATATGGTGAGGTGATCTTTCAATTGGAATGCCAACATCTTGGAGCTGATACATATGTGGGAGCATATATCAAAAGCACGAGAACAATTTGGCTTGTGTTTGATGGACAATCGCCGCATGGCGACGGAATGCTGATTGTAGTGGTTTTGGATTTTGGTGCCGACAGTTCCAATCCTGTGCTGAAGGAGATGTGGCCCGAAGGCAAGCTGAGCATCACGGAAGTGACCAAGAGACCGCTCACCGCCGGTACTCTCTTCAAGAACTCCATGATTGCTTTGGTGGAGAATTTGGCGAGTAAGGTGAGTTCGCCCTGCTCTTCCTGGTTTTACGGGTCACTGGCCGGATAGATACAGGTCGTTTGATAACAACTCTGTTTAACTTGGATGTGATGAAACTCAAGTTTGAGACCAATGTTTACCGGAACCATCTTTTTCCCAATGTCCATTGTACGGTCTCCTTCTCCTTGCCACAATTGTCATTGTAACAGTGAGGTTAATGTTTGCCTTATTGAAAAGGTTTTCGGACGCCCGTTGCTCTTGTTGCTGTAACTCGGTAGAAGGGCTTCCACACTGCCCAAGCATGACGTCATTTCTCTGTGAGATTTGCGGATGGGCCAACTCGTCGGATTAAATAATTCCTCCAGAACTCTCATGTTGGTATTATTAATTTTATTAGTATTAATAGTATAAAGCCCGTCAAAAATGACGGGTTGGAACAGTTTTTGAAGGTACAGCCATATGAGCATGCCAAAGTCTGAAGTATGGGCCTCGTGTCAGGTGTGCTTATATCATATTTATTTGTTAGACATCCTACAGACGAAAATGAACACTCGTTTTACTCTGCCCACATTGCACATCATGTGCAGCAAATTTCACCTCCTTGTGCTTTATATTTATTGTGATTTAAAAAATACCGCTTCTGTACACCGACCTTGAGGCTCAGTTTGCAAGCCACCATCTACAATTCCAATGTAAGAGGCATAATTACTCTTCTTTTGGGTCTTCGGAGTCCTTGGGGTCTTTTGTGTCCTGGGGTCTTTTGTGTCCTCTGGGTCATTTGGGTCTTTGGGGTCTTTTGGATCTTCAGTGTCTTCAGCAGCTTTTGGGTCTTTTGGTTCTTTTGGTTCACCTGTGTCTTTTGGGTCATTAGAGTATTTTTGGTCCTCGATCTGGATCTTTGGGGTATTTAAGTGTTTTCGGGGTATTTTGTGTCTTAGGGGTAATTTGGGGTCCACTGGGTCCTCATGGTCTTTAAGGGTCTCCGGGGTCTTTTGGATTGTTTGGGCATTTGGTGTCTTCGGGTCTTTAAGGGTCTATGGGGTAGTTTGGGTCTTTTCGGTCTTCTGGGTCTTTTCAATCTTTTCGGTCTTCAGGGTTTTTTGGGTCTTCTTGGTCTTTAAGGATCTTTTGGATATTTTGGGGCTTGGGGTCTTTTTGGTCTTCTGGGTCTTTTCGATCCTTTCAGTAACCAGGATATTTTGGGTCTTCGGGCTCTTTTCGGTTTTTTTAATTATTTGGGTCTTCGGGCTCTTTTCAGTTTTTAAAGTTATTTGGGTCTTCAGGTCTTTGGGGTATTTATGGTCTTTGAGGGTCTTTGGGGTATTTTGTGTCTTCAGGGTTTTTTGGGTTTTGTGGTCTTTTGGATCTTTAAGGGTCTTGGTGTCTTTGGGTTATTTTGGGTTTTCAGGGGCTTCTTGGTCTTTTAAATCCTCTGGGTCATTTGGGTCCTTGGGGTCTTCAGGGTCTTCATGGTTTTGGGGTGTTTTGGGTATTTAATGGTTTTTGGGGTATTTTGGGTCTTTGGGGTATTTTGGGTCTTTGGGGTATTTTGGGTGTTTAACAGTCTTCACGGTCGTTTTGGGTCTTTGGGGTGTTTAAGGGTCTTTGGGATATTTTGGGCCTTTTGGGTTTTTAACAGTCTTGAAACAGTCTTCATTGTCTTTGGGGTCTTCAGGGTATTTTGGGTGTTTGGGGCCCATAGGTCTTCAGGGTCTTTTGTGTCTTTGCTGTATTTTGGGTCTTCAGAGTCCTTGGGGTATTTTGGTTCCTCTGGGTCATTTGGGTCCTCAGGATTGTTTGGGTCTTTTGGATCCTCAGGGTCTTTTGGGTCTTTCGGGTATTTTGGGTGTTTGGGGTCCATTGGGTCTTCAGGGTCTTTTGGATATTTTGGGTGTTTGGGATTCATTGGGTCTTCAGGGTCTTTTCAGTCTTTTGGGTTTTTGGGGTCCTCAGGGTATTTTGGGTCTGTTGAGTCTTCATGGTCTTTAACAGTCTTCAGGGTGTTTTGGGGTTTTTGGGTCCATTGGGTCTTCAGGGTCTTTTGTGTCTACGGGGTATTTTGGATCTTCAGAGTCCTTGGGGGTCTTCTGAGTCCTTGGGGGTATTTTGGGTCCTTGGGGTTGTTTGGGCCTTTTGGATCCTCGGGGTATTTTGGGTCTTCGGGGTATTTTGAGTCTTCAGAGTCCTTGGGGTATTCTGGGTTCTTGGGGGTCTTTTTCTTCATGGTATTTTGAGTCTTTAACAGTCTACAGGGCATTTTGGGTGTTTGGGGTCCATTGGGTATTTGGGTTCTTCTGGGTCCTTGGGGTCTTTTGGGTCCTCAGTCTTTTAGGTCTTTTAACCGGTTGACACACAGTCGTGTTCAAAGATTGCCCCTTAAACACCCCCACTCAAATCCCTCCTAAAGCACAACTCAAAGCCTTTAAAACCTAGCCTAATGAAGTGGGACACACACACACACACACACACACACACACACACACACACACACACACACACACACACACACACACACACACACACACACACACACACACACACGCACACACAGTGTTTTATATGGTAGATTAGTATTATTAGTATTATTTTACACTCGCAGAGTACCCACTGCACGGGAGATCTTGTTCCAAGTGCCCAACACACATCCATTTATTTGGGCAGTGTATAGGCAACAGACCACTGTCTGGATCGCTCTCCAAAATAAAGAAATAACCCGGGTTATATACATTAACCAAAACATGCCTACTACTTATGTGCATAAATAATACATCGTGGTTATATAGCTCGGATAATTCCAACCCCACTGGCCCATAGTCTGACACCAGAGGCCTGAAGCCTGACGTTCATACCTGACGTTCATACCTGACGTTCATACGTAGTCGCCTCACTGATCTGTATATACTACTGGATAGAGCATCGGCCAATAGGCTTGTACAAAGCTGTGAAGCCGGCGCGCGACAGCGGCGGCCATCTTGCCACTCGCACAAGGAGGCGCGGCCTGTGTCAGTTCCTGGCGTTTGCACAACTGTGGAATGAACTACCTCGTAACATCGCAACTGAAAGTCACTCAACAAGCTGTTTTAGAAAGAAACCTAGATTATATGTGCAAAATTTTCAGAAATATACTTTGTAAATATATACAAAGTGTCATTTTCCAAACTCAATGATTGACAGACAATGTATATGTTTATGTATTTGGCACGCCAATGTTCTCTTGTAATATCCTTTCGTTTTATTGTTCTTAACTCTCAATGTAATTCTTCAAATTAATGTTTATTTGTACGTTCCAGGTTAGCAGCTCGAAAACTCAATTCTGATTGATTTTTTTGCCAACCTTCCTCACAATTTCAACGCAAATTTCTTGTCCATGTTTGTGTTTTTCTCAAATAATTCTCGATTTAAGTATGAATTTAGTGTATAATCCAAATTGCTTGAGAATAAAGCATTATTATTAAAATTTACTAATTTTTCAAAGATTTTATCATCCTTGATACAATAAATTAGTCCACAATTTAAGGGCATTGTGGTCAACGCTGTTCTCACGGAATACTTTCTCCAGGATGTCGATATGTGATGGTTTCAATGTTGGGTCATTTACTCATTCTATGTCAAGAATTTATCAGTTGACAACAAACAAAGTCTTCTGAAAGACAAATGAAACATAAAAAGCTTAAAGTTGGAATAAAAAGGCACCTTTTATTACAAAGCCTCAATTAATAATAATAATATTGACCGACATATGTAGTGTGCCCTTTTCAGAAAGGCTCAACAAAAGAAACAAACATTTTGTCACCAAAATCATCATTGAACAAGTGTCCAGTTTGTTCTTGTGGTAATGCGTTTGATTGGCGACCGCCAGGTCAGGGTTTCGACACCCTCTGTCGTGGGTATGTTTCACACTTCATCTCATTACCCAGACAGTTCTCTGGCCCGGTTTGGCACACGGATTGCAGAAATGTGGCCTAAAGTCCCACACGTTTCATTTCGCTCAGATACTGATGTAGGAGGTATGCCCGACTTCCTCTGGGAATGGTTCCACAGTGTGGGTGCCACGTCGGAGAAGGCACGACCACCAAAAGTCACCGCCACATGTCGTTTCACAGCAAGCGGGTAATCCCTAGACTAGACAGCACCACAGCCGACATGCCTGACCGAACACTGCAGTGAACAACCAGAGGATTAGCCGGAGTACTGTCACACCACCGAGCGAGCATTATCCATTCAGTTCACTCAAGACTCATTGTTGCTTCCCAGTATTCTTTCACAGAACAAATTTGCACAAAGAAACAATCCAGATCTAAACAATTATCCTACAATATAATCCACATTTGAAGTAAAATTGATCCACATATTCAGATGATATGGTGACAAATGCGATGATGCACAGGATACAAAAAGCACAAAATGCTGACATTTGAAGGAGCCAAAAAGAGCAGCCTGTCAGTGCTCCATTGTCTCCCAGTTGCAAACAACAAACACAAAGAAGAGAATACAGTCAATACACTATTTGAAATCACTTGTTAGTCACAAGCATTGTCACAAGCAGCTGCTCTTGTTTTGGAGCATTCTTTCCATTATTCCAGAAGGAACATCAGAGAAGGTCTTTGCCAACTGGTCAGCTCCATTCTCAGAGAGCAGCTGCTCATCACGAAGTGCTTGAACAACTGTGGTCAAAGATTTGACTTTCCTCCGGCAGCGACGTGATTTCTGCTGTGTCAATTTGAGCTTTTTCTTGACGCTACAAAGATTGTCATGCACAGAGTCCAGTTTACGTTTCACACTCCGTGGACTGGCAGTTACAGCATATGTGTGATCAGCACCAGTCGTTGCTGCAAGCTTTGATGGGCTGGTGATGATTGATGTACTGGGTGTGTTGTCCAGTGGCTCTTGCAGATTGACCGGTGCTTCTTGCGGGAAAGACCGTGGTTTGGGTGGCTTTCGCTTCCTTTCATCCTGGAAATCCATCAGAATAATAGATCAGAATTAATTATGAACGAAGAAATTATACAAGATTATTTATTTGGGATGTTCTTGAGAAAAGAGATGGTGGAAAAGTATTGATAAGTTGCTGATGTTGATATGTTTGCAAAATTTATATATTTGACACATCAATTGGCATGTAAGTAGACAAGTGTGAAAATCACTGCTGGCAGTGACAGCTACAACATGACACTATTTATATCTCAGTTACTCCACCACAACATGAAACTCTTGTGTTATGTACCTTCTGCAGGTGGGTCGGAAAATCAAATATGGTTGGCAGGGAATTTTCTCGGAGTCTTGTGGTCTGACCTGTCCTGTCAAAACATGAGTCATCAAAGTGGTCTGAGTAAAGGACAGACTTCTTTGAAGGTTTCCATTTGTCACGTTTGACATTCACAACCCATTTCTGGAGAACATCTGGACGACTGAATGGAAATCTGAAAAAAATATTTTCAAGAAATTAGCCGATAGTCATGAAAGTACAACTCGAAGCAACAATTTACAACATATTCAATATGTAAGGCTCAACATACTAGCCATATAAACACTCAATTACCATGTACTTATACAGAATCAGTTATTGGTTTCAAAGTTTAACTGCATTGAGTTTTGCAACTTAGAATCATCCAGGGTACACATTATTAGACGGGACCATGCTATTTATACTCGTCCTCGATAACTATATATAGATAAAGACTTTGGGTCAAACTTAGCCCTGAGGGACCGCATATTGATGAAATATGTCCCGGCTCAGTGACTTTGCGCACTCTGCGGTTGAGTCAAACTAGTTCTGAAGTTCAGTAGTTGAAACTTTAATCCAGATCGCGGTTGTGCAAACATCATAATTTAACATTCAAATTCAACGTTTTTTAAATAAAACATTCTCAAATAAATGTTAATTTTCAGTACTTACAGATGAAATGTCTTTCCACATCCTCGTATTTGTCTCTTTGTGCAATTAATAGCAGCACAAGCCGGCATTTCATAATACGTTGGCGGAGCGTGTTGACGAAAAAATTATGCGAGTGGCAACATGGCGTCCAGTGGCCGGGCGCTGACTTCAACTCAAGAGCCCGACCCGCTATCCAGTAGTATATACAGATCAGTGAGTCGCCTCCGCAAGGCCAATGGCGCCCATCTGCTCCAACCTTTTTGATATTTGAATGAAGTGGAAACTTGTACAGAGGGCATGGAGATTGTGAATATGATACTTCTGAAGATGTCTTTTCAGCTTACAATAGCACAAAAATGGCAGACGTATGGCTTTTTTTTCAGGTTACAATTGTGCATGGCCTCATGCAGGCTATCTAACCAATGGATGCACATACACACATACATGCATACACACATACATGAATACATGCATACATACACACATACATACATGCATCCAGGAATGTATGCATACATACATACACACATACATGCATACATACATGCACACATACATACATGCATACATCCATGCATACAGTAATACATTCATATGTACAGACATACATACACGAATACTTGCATATGTACATGCATACATACATACATACATACATGCATGCTTACAGACACTTGCTTCATGATATTTAAGAGTGTTGTTGCACCAACTGTTAAAGTGATTGGATGGCTCCTCCATGACGAGATGGCTCCTCAATGACAGGATATCTCCTCAGTGGCAGGATGGCTCCTCAATGACGGTATGGCTCCTTATTGACGGTATGGCTCATTATTGACGGTATGGCTCCTTACTGAGGGTATGGCTTCTCAATGACGGTATGGCTTCCCAATGACGTTATGGCTCCTCAATGACGTGATGGCTCCTCAATGACAGGATGGCTCCTTATTGACGGTATGGCTCCTTATTGATGGTATGGCTCCTAACTGACGGTATGGCTCCTTACTGACGGTATGGCTCCTTACTGACGGTATGGCTCCTTACTGACGGTATGGCTTCTCAATGACATGATGGCTCCTTGGATGTCTCCTGAATGACATGATGGCTCCTTGGATGTCTCCTGAATGACATGATGGCTCCTTGGATGTCTCCGGAATGATGTGATGGTTCCTTGAATGTCTTCTGAATGATGTGATGGTTCCTTCGATGTCTCCGGAATGATGTGATGGTTCCTTGGATGTCTCCGGAATGATGTGATGGTTCCTTGAATGTCTTCTGAATGATGTGATGGTTCCTTGGATGTCTCCGGAATGATGTGATGGTTCCTTGGATGTCTCCTGAATGACATGATGGCTCCTTGGATGTCTCCGGAATGATGTGATGGTTCCTTGAATGTCTTCTGAATGATGGGATGGCTCCTCATATGTCTCCTGAATGACATGATGGCTTCTTGTACTTCTGCTTAATGACATGATGGCTTCTTGTATTTCTCTTTAATGACATGATGAATGAATGAATGAAAATGAATGATCGTTTTAAGGCCATTTTCCCCGCTAGAGCAGGGGTTAGCCTTGCGGGCCCCATGACAATCATGGTTCCCTGTTTGAGGCAATGTTTTTATGGCCGGATGCCCTTCCTGACGCCAACCCTTGGTCGCCTCTTACGATGCGCATGGATTTTAATGACATGATGGCTCCTCATATGTCTGTTGAATGACATGATGACTCCTCATATGTCTCCTGAATGACATGATGGCTTCTTGCATGTCTCCTTAATGACAGGATGGCTTTTTGTATTTCTCTTTAATGACATGATGGCTCCTTGGATGTCTCCAGAATGATGTGATGGTTCCTTGGATGTCTTCTGAATGACGGGACGGCTCCTCGGATGTCTCTTGAATGACATGATGGCTTTTCGTATGTCTCCTGAATGACATGATGGCTCCTCGTATGTCTCCTGAATGACATGATATCAGAGTTGATATTATCTTTTGATGGAATTCAAGGGCATGTTGATTGAGAACCGTCTATAAAATAAACTAGTGCTGCTGCTATTTACGTTTTCATGAAGAAAAAATAAAAGGAAAATATCATGCAGAGCACGATACTTGCAAAATCCATCCCTCCCCAAAATACAAAGTTGCCATGGATACATCAAATTGTCCATTTCATTAAGATTAAAATTGACGATCTTGATCAAGGCTCGTGTCAATCTGATTACAATTGAAGATTTTACAGATGAAAATTGATGATATTAGAAGTTTGACCTTGAGTTGACCTTTTGACCTCAAAAATAGTTGGATTCCGAATTTAGTGATGTAATATGCAAATGCTGTTAAATTTTCAAGTCAATCGGATGAAAAATGACAACTTTAGAAATTCGACCTCAAGATTACCTTTTTTTTTTTTTTTTTTTTTTTGTATACAAGATCGAGGCTCGTGAAAGAGCAAACATTAATCACACAAAAAGACAAACCGACACACAAAACACAAAAAACAAGGGGAGCGGCAGACAAGATGGGGAGAGAGGGGGGAGGACACAAAAGAGAGGGGGAAGAAGGGGAAGGACACAAACACAACATTTGAGAGCAGGGACATCGGGAGGACTTGGGGGGAGGTGGGAGAGGATTAAAACATATGAACACTGCAAGGACTCTGGGGTGAATTACCGGGGGTAGAAAAGATCAAGGTTTTCGATGGGGGAAGATAAGAGATGGTGGTGAACAGCTGTTTTAAAGACCTGGAGGGAGGAGTGGGATTGAAGGGAGTGGGGGAGTTTGTTCCAGAGGCGGGAGAAAAGGGGAATGAAAGAGTGAAGGTGAGCAGAGAGCCTAGACTTTGGCAGTTTAACCATAAGAGGGTTGCAGGCAGATCTTGTGCGACCTGAAGGAATATTGGGGGGACAGAGCACAGAGAGAGCTGGGGGAGCAAGGCCGGAGAGGAGTCGGTAGAAGACAGAAAGACCACCAACCTGCCTGACCTTTGACCTCAAAATCAATCGGCTTCTATCATGTGGTGAAGTTTCGTGTAGATCGGTTTAAAATTGTGACCTGAAGGTGATTGACAAAAAAAAAACCACCTTTAGAGGCCATTTTTTCCCCGCAAGCGGGGGTTGGCCTTTTTCGGGGACCGTGGTTGTTGTTGTTTTTCGGTCCCCTTTTTGAAGCAATGTTTTACGGCCGGATGCCCTTCCTGCCGCCAACCCTTTTTGTCGCCTTTTACGACAAGCAGGGAATTACCAGTGAACTGGTACTCAATTAGCCGACCTCGGAAGGATGACAGGCTGAGTCAACCCCCCTGGCGTTAATTCAGCGATCGACCGGGATTCGAACCCAGGATCCTAGGATCCTAAGCCGGAACCCTAGCCGCTAGCCCAACACCAGCGATTCTGACAGACAGACATAATAATGCACAAGACCAATAGTCAGGTTCACTATGTTTTTTTCGTTCAAAATCATGGTAGATTAGCAAACCTATACATTTTTGGAAACGTTATTACATGGAAAATCTGAAAATCAATGTTTACATTTGCCAATTCCGACCAATTCGATTCGACCAATTCGACCAATCGACCAATTCCATTCGACCAATTCGACCATTCGACCAATCGCTTCGATCGACCATTCGATCGATTCGATTTGCCAATCAATTTGACCGACCTTTGCTTGTGTGGAACGGACTGTGAAAACGATGCGGACTATATTGTCGGATACGACACACAGGACAGTGATGACGAACTCTAAATGGCATATTCTGTAATCGTGTATGTTTGATGCCATTGACTGCCTGTGTATATTTTGTCATTGACTGCCTGTGTAGATGTGAAGTTATACTGACTGCATGTGTACATATGATTTTGCTGAACTGCCTGTGTATGTTTGGTGATATGAATTATTGTGACACATTTTGATGTTATTAACTGCCTGTACAAAATGATAACATGTATTTGATCATGCAACTTATCGCGAATATAAAGACAGTATTTTGCAATTCAAAACCTTTGATTCGTGTCTTACAATTCCCCATAGGACTAATTTGATACTTTCATTGGATTCCTTGTCCCTGAAAATATAGGTTTAGTATATTTTTTTAAGTTTTTAGGGTAATTCGAGGCAGAAATAGAACAAAATATGTATTTTACAGTGGCCATTTTGAAAATCCAAAATGGCCGCCATACAGGTATCTCTCCAAATGTAAACATTGATTTTTAGTTTCCTTATGCTATAACCTTTCCAAAAATGTATAGGTTTGCTAATCTACCATGATTTTGAACGAAATATAATTTATTGACATAGTGAACCTGACGACAACCGATATTGAAAAATCTTCGATTTTGCAAGTAAAAAATTCATGCAATTATTGACATTGACCTGGTGGTGGGTGGTTTGTGTGCAGCCACCCGGCTGCTGGTTGCATCATTTTTCTGTGGGCGCGTCTGCCGCTGATGCAATGCCTCTCTATAACCAGTTATCTGGTACTTATTTTGCACGACCTCAGAAGGATGACAGGCTGAGTCAACCCCACCTGCCATTAATTCAATGGGATTCAAACTCAGGACCTTAGGATCCCAAGCCCGCCGCCCTAACCATTAGGCCAACACCAGGTGATATTGACCTGGTTAAGAGGACATGATTGTTTTAGAAGCTCAGGCCAGACATCGCAGACTTGCACAAACCTGCACACGTTTTCAGCAGTTTTATATATGATGCTCGGAAAACAGAAGTTTCGTTTTTAGCCATTTCCCAAAACCAAACGTACATTATTTGAAGCCAAGCGCTGATGGCATTGGTTATTTTCGTTATGATGGCCTTTCCTTTTGGGATTTCATCATACTTGCATCTTCAGGATGTCTGTCCTTTCGCTCGCATTCACGACCTTTGAACCGATTGGCAGCTGCATAGCATCCGCCAAAATAACTCCAGCGGCGTGCTCAATTCGTTGGGCCCAGAGACTTGAATGTGGTTCATGATCTGGTCTCTTACGCCGAAAATTCCGTCGCTTTACAATAACCGTGGATGTATCTTGCTTTCCCTCTCCAGGAACCGTACTATGTGCGCTGCATCAAACCGAACGAAGCAAAGTCGCCGGTCTTGTTCGACGAAAAGCGTTGCCAGCATCAGGTCGAATACCTGGGCCTGCTGGAGAATGTCCGCGTCCGCCGTGCGGGCTTCGCCTCCCGTCAATTATACCCACGCTTCCTGCAGAGGTTCGTTTTTCCTTCCATTTACCTTACGCTGCAACTGCCAATAATTGTTTCATTCAATAATAGCACTTTACTACCCAGGTGAAGAAAAGCAGGGAAGTCATTAACCTTGAGTTTCCTCTTCGAAGGGTTCTCGGTTCAAGTTGTACAGAATATGTACTTGTAATGTCCCGTCTTTTGCGGAATGTCTGCAGAATATTAATGAATGGCCTTTGTATACCCAATTATCCACAGTTAATCTGGTTTTCAGCATTTCCACTTTTTTTGTTCAAACAGGAACCAAAACCAAGAGGAAAACAACAAACCCAAAGTTGTTTTCACATTCAACTGAAATATTTATTTTTAAATTTGAATACCATCAGCTTTCCATATTTTTCCAGCCATTCTTTTCCCTCATGGACGACCTGTTTTATTGGCCCAAAATATACGAACAATTATTTGACTCCAAGTCGTGCACTCCAGTCGAGGGTTCATTTCGCAAGTGGTGTTTTTAGCCATTTGATTGTTGCAATCAAACCCAAACAAGTTTTCAATCACTATTTGCCATAAACGCCAAGAATCCTCTTCCGTGGTTTATATTTTGTGCCTGATCAATATATTTTGCGCCTGATCAATATATTTTGTGCCTGATCAATATATTGTGTGCCTGATCAATATATTGTGTGCCTCATCAATATATTGTGTGCCTCATCAATATATTGTGTGCCTCATCAATATATTGTGTGCCTCATCAATATATTGTGTGCCTCATCAATATATTGTGTGCCTGATCAATATATTGTGTGCCTGATCAATATATTGTGTGCCTGATCAATATATCGTGTGCCTGATCAATATATCGTGTGCCTGATCAATATATCGTGTGCCTGATCAATATATCGTGTGCCTGATCAATATATCGTGTGCCTGATCAATATATCGTGTGCCTGATCAATATATCGTGTGCCTGATCAATATATTGTGTGCCTGATCAATATATTGTGTGCCTGATCAATATATTGTGTGCCTGATCAATATATTGTGTGCCTGATCAATATATTGTGTGCCTGATCAATATATTGTGTGCCTGATCAATATATTGTGTGCCTGATCAATATATCGTGTGCCTGATCAATATATCGTGTGCCTGATCAATATATCGTGTGCCTGATCAATATATCGTGTGCCTGATCAATATATTGTGTGCCTGATCAATATATTGTGCGCCTGATCAATATATTGTGTGCCTGATCAATATATTGTGTGCCTGATCAATATATTGTGTGCCTGATCAATATATTGTGTGCCTGATCAATATATTGTGTGCCTGATCAATATATTGTGTGCCTGATCAATATATTGTGTGCCTGATCAATATATCGTGTGCCTGATCAATATATTGTGTGCCTGATCAATATATCGTGTGCCTGATCAATATATCGTGTGCCTGATCAATATATCGTGTGCCTGATCAATATATTGTGTGCCTGATCAATATATTGTGTGCCTGATCAATATATCGTGTGCCTGATCAATATATCGTGTGCCTGATCAATATATTGTGTGCCTGATCAATATATTGTGTGCCTGATCAATATATCGTGTGCCTGATCAATATATTGTGTGCCTGATCAATATATCGTGTGCCTGATCAATATATCGTGTGCCTGATCAATATATCGTGTGCCTGATCAATATATCGTGTGCCTGATCAATATATCGTGTGCCTGATCAATATATCGTGTGCCTGATCAATATATCGTGTGCCTGATCAATATATCGTGTGCCTGATCAATATATCGTGTGCCTGATCAATATATTGTGTGCCTGATCAATATATTGTGTGCCTGATCAATATATTGTGTGCCTGATCAATATATTGTGTGCCTGATCAATATATTGTGTGCCTGATCAATATATTGTGTGCCTGATCAATATATTGTGTGCCTGATCAATATATTGTGTGCCTGATCAATATATTTTCTGCCTGATCAATATATTTTCTGCCTGATCAATATATTTTCTGCCTGATCAATATATTTTCTGCCTGATCAATGATAATATCTCCAGGATGGGCATTGTTTTTTTTTCACGTCATTCTTTCTCTATAACATTCTATAGTTGTTGGTCTGGTCTGTTTCATGCATTGTGGAGCATTACAATACAGATTATTTAATTTCTAATATACCTTTTCATTGCTATTAAGTATTTATTTAATTGTATATATTTAATTAATTTGGACATTGCTATTAAGTATCACTGTCCGACAGGATGGTACAGAGACATCACATTTACCTTTGAGCTGTCTTGTTTGGATTTGCGACCCGACTATAGACTGTAGGATTGGTGGCAACATTAATTGGTGGATCTTCAAGATCCCACAGTGTATTTCGTGAAGCATCGGTGATTTATTGTCAGAATCCTGAACGAATAATTACTAATTCATGCTTCCTTTAGTTGATCATCAATCTTGGCCAGCCAGTTGATGAAAGACTTGGAGAGAAGGATTGGGCCATTAAAGTAGTAGTAGTTCGGGTTATGGTTAAGGAATAAAATGAGGATATGAGACAGGCATGGTGGGTCAAATGTCCTTTATAATGTCCAGTTAAAAAACAACAACAATTGCATTTTCTTTTCAACGTGTGTTTTGCAAAAAGTAACAATGTACCATGACCACCTCTGATAAACGGTTTTGATTGTATTTTTTTTAAGCAGTAGAGCTTCGTATTCGGGCAGCTAAAGCACACAGAAGAGTAAAGTGTGATAAACCTGAAGAATAACAGAATCCTTGAGCTCAAACTCTTGATCATTGCTCTATTACACACAATGCTGAATGCAAACACGGTACTCTCGTGTGCAGGTACAAAATGACGTGTTCATATACCTGGCCAAATCACCTGATGGGATCAGACCAAGATGCTGTGCATAAGATCGTCGAGGAGCACGGGATGCAAAAGGACGTCGCTTATGGAAAGAGCAAAATCTTCATCGGCACACCACGTTCGCTGGTTATCCTGGAGCAAGAGCGAAATGCCATTATTCCCCGGCTCGTCGTCTTCATGCAAAAGGTCAGTTGGGCCATTGGGTAAAAGGGGCAGGATTAGTACATTGATTGCATGAGTAGGACATCTTAGAGGGCCTCCTCATTCGCTGTGATGATAAGTAGGTGTGTATGTCACTTCATTTTTGTGTCAATTTATTTTTGTGAGTTGTGATTCGAGGAATTAATCGTTTGTACTGAGGTTTCATTGTTTGAGCAAAACAATAGAGATTTTAACATGTTAAGAGATGTTTAACAGAGATCTAGGCTCATGAAAGATTCTAACTGACAGAGAGCAATGAGTTTCTAAACTGACAGAGAATAAAAGGGAACTGCACAGACCTTCATAAGTGAGTAGTTGAGTGGCAGGAATGGAAGGATGATTTTAAAACAATACTAGAAGGGAAGGGTGTCAGGTGGAGTAGTAGAGATTGGAGGTGGTTATGGGAGAAAGCATGAGGCAACAATGGGCAGCACCCTTGAAAAATGTGACCACTGGACGTATAGCTTATCTGGGCCCTGGCCAAATGTAATCCAAATTTGGTAGCATTCTGATTGGTGGGTCTGGAGAACAAGATTAAAAACCACCTTTAGAGGCCATTTTTCCCCGCACGCGGGGGTTGGCCTTTTTCGGGAACCGTGGTAGTTGTTGTTTTTCGGTCCCTTTTTGAAGCAATGTTTTACGGCCGGATGCCCTTCCTGACGCCAACCCTTTTTGCCGCCTTTAACGACAAGCAGGGAATTACCAGTGAACTGGTACTCAATTAGCCGACCTCGGAAGGATGACAGGCTGAGTCAACCCCCCTGGAGAACAAGATTGTTGAAGGAATTTACTAAGTCTGCCATTTGACACACTTCCGGTCATGTGACTGGAACGAGCTTTGCAATCCTCATTCCCAGTCAGGAGCAGAACCTTGTTGCCAAGTTTCAGCCAGATCGGCCCAGCGGTCTGGCCGGAAAAGTCGAAATAGGAGACGCACGTACGCACGATGACTATACCTTATCTGGAATTCCAATACCTTGTCTGGAATTCCAATACCTTGTCTGGAATTCCAATACCTTGTCTGGAATTCCAATACCTTGTCTGGAATTCCAATACCTTGTCTGGAATTCCAATACCTTGTCTGGAATTCCAATACCTTGTCTGGAATTCCAATACCTTGTCTGGAATTCCAATACCTTGTCTGGAATTCCAATACCTTATCTGGAATCTGGAATTCCAATTCCAGATAAGCTAAAAAAGGAGGGACGAACACAAGGCAACAGACAGAAGCAGTCGATTGTACAGACGAGAGAATAGAGGGATGAAGCAATGGAGGTGGAGAGATCAGCTTGGAATTGGTGTGATACATAAGGTGTGGGATCCTGAAAGTTCGTGTGCGGTAACCCAGTCCATCATCATCCAGTGCTTTCACCCATATTTTCCCCTCCCCACCATTCCCCCCAATCTCTCTTACTCTCGCAGTCATCTCGGCCTCATCGAATTGCTAAATACCTGTTGGATGTTTGTGGAATATCTCCCATGTGAGTGCACTCCTTGTGTTTTGGTGGGAAGCTTGAATAACAGTTTGGAATGAAAAAATGATTTTGATAACTTTTGTCATTTGGAATCGATTTCTCACAAAATCCCAATTAAATCAGTATTTCCAACTGAGCCAGTTGCTGAGTCTGCAATCCAATTGTAAAGATATTCCAGCAATTGTAAAGCAATTCCATCCTTCCGATTGTGCCAGAATGCAAAGTAATACCTCACGGGAGTCTGAGGTTGCTTGGATGTCTGAATGCTGAGCCAACTGTCTCTTCCACGTTGGGTGATCGTGCTTTGGCCTTGTTTGCTCGAGAGCCAATGCCCACACAGGACACAACCGAGGGTAGTTGCGTGTTTCCTTGTACTCGCTCGTACACGCGTGTGAGCGCAGTCCTTCCTTTTTGGTGCAATTCTGGGAAATTTACTCAACTTAAACTTATCACGCTGGCAAACTTCCTTGTAATCAATAAAAGCTTCTGCCTCAGTCTGGTTGCCATTCCCATCTCAGCTTGTGGCTCAAGTTCCTGGAATACCAGGTTGAAATCTCATAGAATGTTCCCTTTTTTTTAAACAGAGATGGAGTTTCATGGAAAACATGAATGACAGACGGAGTGATGTCGACAGAGTGATGGAGTATAGGGAGTTGGCCTCCAGTTAGGGTTTGTCCAATGTCGGCTAATATCCTTGTAAATCATGGAACAGTCATTTGATATATCCGAGGGTCATGCATGTGATGGACGTACAAGCTCCTCCATTAGCCTTAGACCTGGTAAAGGTAAAATAACAAGATGTTGCAAAAATTCAAGCTTTTCTTTATGGATTTGGTCTGCAATGCCAGTTGTTAGTTGTATTTGATTATCCTCTTCATCAGTCACTGGCACGACCAGGAATATTGTGAAAATGCGACCTTCCTGACAATTTCCTGACAAAAGTCATTTATTTAAACATTTATTTATTTAATTTATTTATTTAATTAAAGATTTATTTTATTTTACATTTATTTCATTAAAGGTTCCCCATAAATTTTTGATTCTCCAATAATAAAGCCCAGTTTTTCTGAATGAAAGGCCTTTATTTAAACGATCATGACATTACATCTCAGGCCATGGTAGCACCCCACCCCTCTGTAAGCTACGTGGCCTCCCCCTTTTGGCATCGATCGTGACTCGTCCTGGGCAGACACTTACAAACGCATCGACACGAACAATGCGGCCATTTTTCACGCGGAACCCTCGGGTAGATGTCCGCTGCTGGTGTGTACGACAACTTGTTGTCTGTTACACGATCCTGGACTCGGGTGGAAAAGTTGGAAGCGATCCAGAATTGCTTGCCTTGCCTTCTTTTTCCTTTTACTTCCGTTATTATTAGTTTACACACTGCATGCTAAACAAGTCGTTCTCTTCCATTACCTTTCCCTTTCCCACATTTGCATTCTTGTATTCAGGGCATCAATCTTCCCAAAGCGGGTTTTCTATCCTAGTGCCAAGAGCTCTTCCAAATATTGAGGGCTACAGTGAGTTTTATGATCTACGTACGAAAAGAAGACTAGATGTGAGACTCGTTCACCTTAGGTGGGGGTCTCGATCAAATTGCCAACCTGAGGATAAGTCCGTTTGCCATTATGAAAATGCATTAATCTCGATAAAGTTCTGCATTGTTTGTTATTTCGGATCCCACAGTCATTTTGAAGCAGATCTAGGACTAGGCCTAATGTGTGCAAATGTCAGACGCTCTCCACCCTTATTTTTGGTTTTTGCCCCTATTTCGGTGAAATTGTTTTTCGAAACATGGAATTAACAATCTCATTCTACAAACCATCCACCTCCGGTGATGCAGATTATAATATCTACAGAAAACTCTTAAATTTTTGTGGGTTTGAATATTGCGAGTTTTGACCAATCGCAGCAACCTCTTTATGTACCGGTTTGTTTGTCACATGGTTTAATTTCGACCAATTGCGGGTTTGAGCTGATCTGTGATGGTTATCCCATACCACGAGGCTTTCACACACCGTTATTAATGGAATGGCGCCCAAAGTGTAAAACGATAGGCAAAGGTGATTCTTGTAATTCTATTTATTCGCTGGTTTACGGTTTTGAATATCTCGTCATTTTCCAGAAACATAACCCCCACAGTATTTCAGGATTTACGGTATTAAACCCTTTACATTACCCTGGCTATCCTATTGGTAAGCAATTGTGAATTGTTAGATCTTCCGTTTGTATTGTTTGGGTTTGCTTCCTGATGGAATGGGATGCGACTCCAGGTCATCTTAGCTTTTGTGGAGGCCATATCAAGGAGGGCCTCCACAACATCAACATCAAGGAAGGCCTCCGGGGCTGAAATGTCAAGGAAGGCCTCCAAGGCTGCAATGTCAAGGAAGGCCTCCGAGCCTGCCACGTCAAGGAAGGCTTCCAAGGCTGCAATGTCAAGGAAGGCCTCTGAGGCTGCCACGTCAAGGAAGGCCTCTGAGGCTGCCACGTCAAGGAAGGCCTCCGAGGCTGCCACGAGTGCCACGTCAAGGAAGGCCTCCGAGGCTGCAATGTCAAAGAAGGCCTCCAAGGCTGCCACGTCAAGGAAGGCCTCCGAGGCTGCCACGTCAAGGAAGGCCTCCGAGGCTGCCACGTCAAGGAAGGCCTCCGAGGCTGCCACGTCAAGGAAGGCCTCCGAGTCTGCCACGTCAAGGAAGGCCTCCGAGTCTGCCACATCAAGGAAGGCCTCCGAGTCTGCCACGTCAAGGAAGGCCTCCGAGGCTGCCACGTCAAGGAAGGCCTCCGAGGCTGCCACGTCAAGGAAGGCCTTCGGGGCTGCCACATCAAGGAAGGCCTCCAAGGCTGCAATGTCAAGGAAGGCCTCCGATGCTGCCAAGTCAAGGAAGCCCTTCGGGGCTGCCATGTCAAGGAAGGCCTTCGGGGCTGCCATGTCAAGGAAAGCCTTTGGGGCTGCCATGTCAAGGAAGGCCTTCGGGGCTGCCACGTCAAGGAAGGCCTCCGAGGCTGCCACGTCAAGGAAGGCCTCCGAGGCTGCCATGTCAAGGAAGGCCTCCGAGTCTGCCACGTCAAGGAAGGCCTCCGAGTCTGCCACGTCAAGGAAGGCCTCCGAGGCTGCCACGTCAAGGAAGGCCTCCGAGTCTGCCACGTCAAGGAAGGCCTCCGAGGCTGCCACGTCAAGGAAGGCCTCCGAGGCTGCCACGTCAAGGAAGGCCTCCGAGGCTGCCACGTCAAGGAAGGCCTCCGAGGCTGCCACGTCAAGGAAGGCCTTCGGGGCTGCCACATCAAGGAAGGCCTCCAAGGCTGCAATGTCAAGGAAGGCCTTCGGGGCTGCCACATCAAGGAAGCCCTTCGGGGCTGCCATGTCAAGGAAGGCCTTCGGGGCTGCCATGTCAAGGAAGGCCTTCGGGGCTGCCATGTCAAGGAAGGCCTTCGGGGCTGCCATGTCAAGGAAGGCCTCCGAGGCTGCCATGTCAAGGAAGACTTTCGAGGCTGCCATGTCAAGGAAGGCCTCCAAGGCTGCATTGTCAAGGAAGGCCTCCGAGGCTGCATTGTCAAGGAAGGCCTCCAAGGCTGCATTGTCAAGGAAGGCCTCTGAGGGTGCCACGTCAAGGAAGGCCTCCGAGGCTGACATGCCAAAAGTTAGGGCTGCCACCCGGTGAAGATGGACGATTTGTTGACACCAGCCTGCGAACATGGAGAAATGCTTACCTTATGACTCTCGGTGCATGTTGAAGCATCACTTTGTTGCACAATTAGGGTAGTACGGTACTTGTTTGCGAATGATAAAGAAGCTGCAATATCCTGCACACCAGCCCGAGCTTTTATGCTGATACCACTATTTGCACTTCCATTCCACAAAGTGAACATCATACTAATGAAGACCTTGCTGGTTTGTGTCCACCTCCTCTATTTCACCCTGTGATCATCAACATTGTGATCATCAATAAGAAGTGTTGTTTTCAAAATGGTTTCCTTAATGATAACATCAAACTGACTGATGACCTGCTCAGTTTACCACTCAGTTAACCACTCTGCTAACGACTCTGCCAACCATTCAGGATTGTGTGGCCTTGGTTGCTCTCAAGTTATTCCTTGTTCCAAGTTCCATAATTGCAGCTTTATTCTTTGTATCCCTGATTCCATTTAAATTATCTTTTTAAAGGTAAATTGTGTTGTTTATGTTTAAATGTATGTGCAATGCCGAAGGCTCATTAATATTTACTTACTCTCTGAATATCCGGGACATCAGTATATCATGTCTGGGATCCCAGCATCATGAGGCAGGTCCGGTTGTCAGGGTTACGTAAATGTAATTGGTCCAGTCCTGCTCTCTTTCTCACACAAGCCTCCCTTTATGCCCACTTTACCTATTGTAACAACACATTAATTAGCACTTTGTCTAATTTTAACCACCACTGTAGAAGGAAATGATGTGTAGGCCTCTGAGGCTTGCAAGTAACTACTGAGTGTGAGATTGTTTCAGTAGCTTTCCGTGCTGTTGTGATTGGTCTTGGAAAATGAAGACCTTTATGGTTTGCATGATGTTCTGTGTGTTTCAGTGCTGGCGGGGAACGCTTGCAAGGATGCGTTATCGTAAGACAAAGGCGGTCTACCTCATAATGGCGGCGTACAGACGCTACAAGGTCAAGGTGTACATGCTTGAACTACGGAAGCGCTTCCAGGGCATGGAATGCCGACCCGACCTGGGAAAGGGAATCTCGTGGCCCAAACCACCCAGAGTCCTGCAAAAGTTTGAGGAAAATGTGAAGTTCTTGTTCCGTAGGTCAGTTCAACCTCGTCCTTGGCTTTATTTGTCTCGGTTTTCATGGAGCTAATGGAAATTTTTCCTTGAAGTTTTACTTTATTCCATATAATTATACTGTACTCATTATCTCACATTGAGGTATTATTTATTTTATTTTATGCACATAGGCAGAAGCTTGCCAGTTCTCATTTCAGGTATTGTCACGTGTATGGCCCCCACCCAAAACCACTAGTGGTCTTCGATAGGAACTGTACTCCGCCAGGAAATAATATCCCGCAGATAGGCAATTTAAGGCGACATTTTGACGGCTCGTCGCCTGAGTGGTAGTGAGACTGTGGCGTGATTCCATTAAAACACACGATTAGCCAAACAAATGGATTACCATAATTAATTTATTTCCCTCCATGGGGTTTTCAATTAACCGAGTTGTTCAGTGTGGGAAAGATGGCAGAAACCAGACATGTATGTGACTTCAAAATAAATCAATTAATTGGACACGAAACATGTAGCACGGAATCCCGGATGAAATAGCCAGACACAAAACACGATTTTTAACTGGGAAATGCAAAGCCCATCTGTGGCTGTTTGTATTCGGACGTCGTCTTCTTGTCCGTATGCTCAAAATAACAAAAACCGTTAAAAAAAAAAACACAAAATGAAAATTGACGATTTTAGGTGATGCTGACCTTTGACCTTTTGGTCTTTTGAACAAATTATTAATTTGCCTTCTCCATATTCTCATAATAAAGCTTTGGTAAAATTTGATGACAAGACTCAAATGGTAAAAAATGTTATGGCCTGGAGAGACAGACTGACAGACAGAAGTGCTGTGCAGGGGACTGGGTAATAAACAAAACTTAACCCCCACCACCACTACACACACGCACAGTCTTGCACTCTTACCTGGAAAAGCTAATTATGCGGCTAATTATGAGAGCTAATTACGAGAGAGAGAGAGAGAGAGAGAGAGAGAGAGAGAGAGAGAGAGAGAGAGAGAGAGAGAGAGAGAGAGATAGAGATAGAGATGACTAGAGAGATGACAGACAGACAGAGAGAGAGAGAGAGAGAGAGAGAGAGAGAGAGAGAGAGAGAGAGAGAGAGAGAGAAGAAAGAAAAAAAAGAGAAGAAACGAAAAAAAGAGAAGAAAAGAAAAAACGAGAAAACATTTGTAGTGCCCACACATTTTAGAAGTTGCTTACCTTCTCTGCCTTCATAGCGTTGACGTCTGTGCCCACCATGTGTGGACAATGATGTGCCGACCACACATAGCAATAGACCTGGCCAATGGACGGTGCCGAGGCCACCAAGCATGGCGGGCCAACGGTGTGTTGCCACCCAGAGGCCACCATACAGCAAGGCCTGCCCTTTCCCTGATGAAACATCAGAAGATGCCACTTCTTCCTCTTCCCTCCTCCACCCCCGTCCAATTATTTGGGAAGGGAAGGACAAATGGCAGCACATGCCGTGAACCACACGTGACTGTATCAATGTGGGGAACACATGTAATACCTCCGTCTTGCCCGGTCCTCACCCTGTCAGACCCGCTGGTCACAGTACGAGACAATGTTAACCTGTTTACGCTAAATTACTCGATCCATCCACCCAGCTAGTCACACCAGACAATCTGCTCAACACCTGTTCTTAATACATGGTACAAAATGTCCTAATAACTACACACAGGGTGCTAAGGCCTCAAACCAACCACAGACCCTCCCCATAAAGGTATGGTCCGTCACTCCAACATGACTTTGGTGCCATTTTAACATCATTCCATGAAATTGGCTATCGGATCAATATTTGAAATGCAATGTCATGGTGGGGAACCAGGAGTGGAGTGAAAGCAATAAAAATTCAATGAGCGCATCACAAGTGAATTTTAAGTTCTCATGTATGTGAATGTTAACATTTGGAGTGATGCGTCGTCCCCATCGCCCTCAATCACAGCCCTGTCCATCAGCTTGACATTTTGAAATCATTACGCGCAGTGACCTGATTTGATTTAATTGGATTGTAATTACTTCTCCATCGAAGTTAGCAAATTATTTTGAATTATCACGGTGGAAAATTGTGGTTTCAACATTTACAGAAGCTCCGTTGTACAACCTCTTCCAAAGTTCTTGAATATTGTATGAAAACCAAATATAACAATTTCCTAGGATTTAATGTGTTTTATTATTCACTTTTTACAGCGTAGCCCATAGGTCAATGTCATCTGGAACAGCTGTATGTATGTATGTATGTATGTATGTATGTATGTATGTATGTCCCTTCCGCCGGCATTTTGCGGGTTTATTCCCTTTAAAAACCTTTTACTCTGCAACTGTTGGTCCGATTGACACAAAATTTCCACCATAGGAGCGCATCCACCTGTAGATTTTTTTATGATAATTATGACGGCATAAGTCACATGGTACTGGTGCCATCTTGGAAAAACCGAAAACTTTGCACCTTTATATCTCCGAAACAACTCCATGTAAAAATTTAATGGTGGCTCATTGTAAAGTACTCCCCATGGGGAATAACATGTTAATGATGATGTCATAGGTGCCTTTATTATGACGTCATAAATCGACAAGTACAACGCTTGATCCTATGAAATTTCTGAAGCGTGATCTCAGGATAAATTGGTCGAGGAAAAAACATTGATGACGTCATCGGTCACGTGGTTCGGCAGCCATATTTTTACGTTGGGCAATGCACTCTGGAACAGCCTTTGCCTGTCTGTCTGTTGTATGTATGTATGTCCCTCACAAACGTCCACCAATCAGAGCTGAGGATCTGGTCACATGATGGGGGGAACAGCAGATCCTCCACTCAGCAGATCCATCCAAGCCTGGCTACGCCATTGCTAAACTATCGGTCTTGTTGAATAGAGGGTTTAAAACTTTAAAGCTTGTGGAGCAGCTGCGACACAAATCACGCATACATGAGACAATACCATACTTGACTTTCCCAGGGCACTCTGGGTACCAGTGATGTCATCTTTATGATGTCACTTTTCTCTCCACACTCAGTGGGCAATCGCGGAGGAATTTCCTCCTTGCCATGGATGCCAACATATGGTTGTTTGTCTTTTAAATGTTGATTGCCAAGCAAGGGACCAACACATAGCATTCGTTAGGTCATTGGTATGACTCTGCCAGGGCTCAAACCACTGACCTGCTAGAATCCGTGAGGACGCTCGAACCCTTATGCCACCGAGTTGGTTTGGTTTGGAAATTATCAATTAATGTTTTTTTTTTTTTTTTTTGTATACTGAATCGAGGCTCGTGAAAGAGCTAACATTTATTTCACAAACAAATCAACCAGACAAACAAAATATATAAAAAGTGGGAGCGGAAGAAGATGGGGAGAGAAGGGGAAGCACACAAACACAACATTTGAGAGCAGGGAGAAGTGTGGGAGGGAGAGGGCTTGGGGGGAGGAGGCGTGGGAAGGGGGGGGGGGGGAGGGAGGAGAGGTATAAAACACAAGGGGTCCAAAATTAGCGGGGGTAGAAAAGATCAAGGTTTTGGATGGGGGAGGATAAGAGATGGTGGTGAACAGCTGTTTTAAAGACCTGGAGGGTGCAGTGGGATTGAAGAGAGTGAAGGAGTTTGTTCCAGAGGTGGGAGAAAAGAGGAATGAAGGAGTGAAGGTGAGCAGCAAGTCTTGATTTTGGCAGTTTGACCATAAGAGGGTTGCAGGCAGATCTTGTGCGACCTGTAGGAATATTTGTGGGACAGAGCCCAGAGAGAGCAGGGGGGGGGGGGCAAGGCCAGAGAGGAGTCGGTAGAAGATGGAAAGACCACCAACCTGCCTGCGGTGAGTGAGTGAAAGGCCCTTGGAGTTAGCTTCATCGCGGGAGATTCCAATGATTCTGAAAATTTTAGGCCAGAATAGCCAAGTCAGGATTCTTTACTGAGTAAAATTTTACACAAGTAAAATAAAATAAATTTTAAAACTTTACACAAGTAAAATTTGTGATCTCCTTGGGTGATCAGACCTCCGCACTCCGCACTAAAGGCGTTCTTTTTATGGAATGCATTTAACTCTGACCCTTTTGCTATCTCACACCAGGAAAGGATTGTGTGTGAAACATCCTTCCATGTGCATAGTGACGTCACTGCAGTGACGTCACTCTTAGAGAAGTGATTGAATGTATAAATATTTTCAGTTAGAACATAACATTTTGCACGTCATTATTCCCTGTTTATTCCATGTGGCAAATGAAAACGAAACTCACCTCATCGCTGTAACCGATGACCGAGGTATTTGGGGCTGGGGCCTCTTTGATTCCATTCCTAGGCCACTGTTTGGATTCCATTAATGTAGGACATTGAAAATTAGACTTATCAAGATTTTGTTTTGAAAAACCTAAATGTCATCTAGATGCACATTTCCAAAGCTTTATCCTAATTTACTGAATGACGTGGTTTGCTGTGAACAATTACTAACCTTGATGTCCTAAAAGCCACTCTGTTTTCTTTAATAGTAAAGTGTTTGTTTGATATTAAAGTGTTTGAAAACTCTGTATTGATGAACTGCACAATCCATGTCATAAATGTCCTGTATTGTATGATGTCATTACCCCCACCACCGAAAATGGACGGAAGTTGTGTTTTCACCCCTGTCTGTTTGACTGTGAACAGGATATCTCAAAAAAGATTGTGCGCGGATTCGAAAAAAAATTGGTGGAGAGGTTGAGTGTGTGGCAAGGACGAAATGATTCGATTTTGGTGAAGATCTGGATCCTATAATTTTTTAATTCGTCACCATTAAGAGATGGGGCCAAACACAAACAACAACATGCATTTTAAAGGCCATTTTCCCTGCTAGAGCGGGGTTAGCCTTGCGGTCCCCATGACATTCTTCTCCATTTTGCCCTATTTTCTGCATCTCTCCTTGTTAACCCCCTTGCCCGTATTTCTTCTTCCACCATCTTTAGCCGAGTCTTTCCCGGTCTTCCCCGTCCTCTGCTTCCTTCTACATTCATTTCCATCACTCTTCTCAACCAGTCACTTTCATCCTTCCTCAACACATGACCAAACCATCTCAACCTGTTCCTCTTCACAGCATCAATCACAGGCTCTATTCCCATCATCTTTCGCAATTCATCATTTGTCTTCCTCTCTCTCAACGATACTCCACACATCCACCGAACCATTCGCATTTCCACCCTTTCCAACCTTCGTTGCTGCTCTACGTTCATTACCCATGTCTCGCTCCCATAAATCATAACACTTCTCACACATGCAGCATACACCTTTCCCTTCAGCTTCAACGACACTCCCCTCATCATCAGCACGCCACTCAGTTCCCGAAACTTCTTCCATGCACATCTCACTCGAGCAACCGTTGCCGAGTCTGATCCACCTTCTCCATTCAGCATGTCTCCGAGGTAGAAAAATGTTTTCACACCTTCCAGCTTCACGCCGTCTCCAAGATCCAACTCAACATTTCCTCCATCTGTAGCTCCCTCTGTGCACACCTTACATTTGAATGTAGCTGCCACAATGGTTAATGACCCTCTCAGACCACTACATTTTTGATGAACCCACTCAGCGCACATTGTACATTGAATGGATTTCACTCCGACACCCTTCCTACACACAGCACAGGGCCACTTCCCAGTTCTTTCCACCTCACCACATGCTTTACCACTTGCCATCACCTTCGTCTTTCCGATATTCACCTTCAGACCTTTTGTCTCCATACATTCCTTCCACGTGTTCATCTTTTCCTTCAGTCCATCCATACTTTCCGCAATCAACACCAGATCATCTGCATACAACAACTCCCACGGTAAATCCTCCTTTACGTTCTGAGCCAGCACCTCCATCACAGCTACAAATAGTAGTGGACTTAGTACCGACCCCTGATGCACTCCCACCTTCACCTCAAACTCACCACTGTTCCCGTCCTTCGTCCTTACAGCTGTGCGTGCTCTTTTGTACATTGCCATCACTACTCTGATCAACCATTCCTCCACTCCTAACTTCCTCAATGCCCATGTCAATACTTTGCGTGGTACCCTATCGAATGCTTTCTCCAGATCAACAAACCCAAGAAACAACTTCTTCCTCTTCTCCATGTACTTCTCCTGCAACTGCCTCACAATGAAAAGCGCATCTGTCGTTCCTCTTCCTGGCATGAATCCAAACTGCATTTCGTCGATCTTCACTTTCTTCCTTATCCTCCTCTCCAACACCCTTTCCAATACCTTCATTCCATGCTCCAATAACTTTATCGCTCGGTACGAGCCACACTCCAGAGGGTCACCTTTCCCCTTGTATAGAGGGACGAGGGTACTCAGTTCCCAATCCACTGGAATGCGGCCTTCTTTCACCACCAGATTACAGATCTCTGTCATTCTCTTCACACCCCAACTTCCTGCTGCCTTCAATATATCTCACACAACTCCTGTCGGCCCTCCCGCTTTTCTACCCTTCATTGCTTTTATCGCTTCCTCAACTTCCTTCTCAGTTATCTTCTCTGCCGGTCCTAAAACAGGGTTACTCTCTATGTTGCCATCCCATTCATTCTCTGTATTCAACAGCATTTCCATATATCTTTTCCATCTTCCTTTAATTCCATCTGGGTCGACAACGATTTGTCCCACTTCATCCTTCAAGCAACTCACCCCCATCACATCACACCTCTCTTTCGCTATCTGCTTTGCAATCCTGAATACTGCTTTCTGATCCTCTTCCAAATCCAAGCGTTCTCCGAACATTTTCCTACATGCCTCCTGCGCCTTTGCTACCTCTTTCTTTGCAGCCTTCCTGGCTGCCTTATAACTTTCATGCTCTGCTGTTTCTGCTCCCGTACCCTTCGCTTTCTGCCACTCCTTGAACTTCTTCCTCTTCTCGTCAATCCTCTTTCCAACTTCATCATCCCACCACCATGTTTCCGAGTGCCTCGGTGGTCCTTTTGTCCATCCACATACCTCACCAACGGCTCCCAACAGACTAGCTTTCATCGACATCCAAACACTTTCAAGCTCAACCACATCATCCTCGACCCTACTCAGCCTCTCTTTTAATGCCTCCCTTACTGTCATCTCTTTCAACCTCCACACCTTCATTCTCGGTTGGTACTTCACCCGCCGAGCTCTCCTCGCACCTTTCACCCTTACGTCGCAGACAACCAAGTGGTGCTGTGAAACAGCCTCCTCCCCCGGGATCACCTTTGTGTCCCGGAGGTGCCCCCTATCTCGCCTACGCACCATCAGGTAGTCAACGGTTGTCGTCGACCCACCTGACGTGTATGTAACAAGCTTATTATCCTCTTTCTGGAACTGAGTATTACAAATCAACAAATCAGCTCCATCAGCAAACTCCAAAATCCTTTCACCTTCTCCATTTCTCACACCATATCCTTAACCCCCATGAACTCCGTCAAAACCATCCATACTCGTTCCCACATGTCCATTTAGGTCTCCTCCTACCACAACAACTTCCTCATCTTTCACGTTTTCCATCAGCTTCTCTATCGCACACCAGAACTTGTCCTTTTCTTCATCGCTTCGACCAACCTGCGGAGCATATCCCGAGATGACGTTCACCAAGAGCTTTCCAATCATCATTTTCACCATCATCAACCTATCACTCACTCTCGTCACACTCACCACACTGTCTACAAACTCCTCAGAAAACAGGACACCAACACCATTCACGCCCTCCAGGCACCCTTGCCACACAAACTTGTATTTCTGTCCCTGCCTACGCTTCACCATTCTCACACCACTTCCCTTCCATCTCGTCTCTTGCACACAACATATGTCCACTCTTCTTCTGACCAATACTTCCACCACTTCTCCTGATCTCCCTGTCGTTGTCCCTACATTCCATGTCCCAAACCTCAGAAACCGATCTCCACTTCGGGCTGTACCCTGCCCATATGTAGTTGTAATTGTCATGGTTCCCTTTTTGAGGCAATGTTTTTATGGCCGGATGCCCTTACTGACACCAACCCTCTTAGTCGTCTTTTACGACACGCAGGGATGCGGTGTACCTATTCTTATCCAGGGTACACACCGGGTGGGGCCAAACACGATATATTACTGTGTTCAAAAAGTATCCGACCTGTCCCTGCTTGGCGATTCCCAAGTGGAAACGATCCGCAAGATTCAACACCGTTCATTCCATTATGAAGGAGGATTTGGGCTTCAGGAGAATCTCAGCGAAGTTCGTACCAAAGCTGCTAACGATTGAGCAGAAGCAACTCCGTTTGGAGATCGCACAGGACATGCTGGAGACTGTGAACAGCGATCCCAGCTTCCTCAACACAGTGATCACTGGCGATGAGTCCTGGGTTTATGGGTACGACCCAGAAACCAAGTTGCAGTCATCACAATGGAAGCATCCAACATCCCCGAGGCCAAAAAACACAAAATTTGATGCAGTAGCGTTGTTCAAGTTTTTCCGTCATTTTGTCAAAAACGAAAATCCGACGGTGCTCACTTACATGTCCTCACTCATCGGCGGTCTGCCGTCGAATGACAGCTTCTGCAGGTGGGAAAAAATTCACGCGTGTGCATTAGGATCGCCTACATACGTGCACCAATCAACGCCTCACTAGCTTCTTCTTTTTTACGCACGAAAAATAAAGGTCGGATACTTTTTGAACACACTACGTATAGTATTGTTGTGTCCCCGGGGTTAAGACCCCAAGAGGATGAATGACCGGAACGAGCTTTAACTCCGAGGCATATTTCAAACTTGGTGGAATTATTTATGGCGCACGCGGGAAGGTTTCGTAGTCTTATATGATCAGGAACACATGGGGTTATTCCGAACCCACAAAACAAAGAAACGAACCAGGACAAGAAAAGTAGAATTTAACAAATAATGAATTTATTAAAAGTAATTATAAACCGAATAAAATGGATGTGAGGTAAAAACTATTTCCTAATTTGAGACATCTCCATTCAGACTCATATACAAACAAGGGGGAAATGAAAGTAAAAGAAAATAAATAATGTTTTGGGAATCGGCCGGCACTCAGCTTTGCGTCCCCAAATGGCTGATAAGGCTTGCTGGTCGGTCGTCGCCTCCAAACCACTGCGCGGGAAGCGCACAAAATGGTGCAGTGTCTCGCTCCTCGACGTCCCAACATGAGGTCCTTCTCGCGATGCCGACTGCCCCGAACCTGTCTTGTTCAGTCTCTTTCCACAAGCGCACATGAGCCAAAGGTGCGCCACCGCCCGCGACCGAGCCAGAACAAAGAGGAAATGTGACCGCCCCCAACAAGCGCCAGGACAGAGAGAATATGTGACCACCTCCAACAAACGCCAGCACGAAGAAGAGAAATGCGACTGCCTCGAACAAACACCAGGACAAAAGAGGAAGCGAAATGCGACCGCCTCCAACAAATGCCAGCACGAAGAAGGACCAAAAATGACGAGACCGCGTCTTTGTCCTCCAGCTCTCGAATGTTCCACGCTGACGTCACACTCTGTCCGATCATCGAGCGCTACTCAATCATACCATTGCGCCTCCACCAATCACAAAGGCCGGGGTGTGGCCTCCTCACCACGAGTCGTCGGGGGGTGGGGGGGGGGCGGAGTCCAGTCGTCGTTCAGGAATGTTCAGATGACGTCGGGGGTTCCTTGTCAATCGGCAAATGCTCTTTCTGTCGGCCCTGGTGGTGCTGTGAGCGAATGAGTCCCATTACAGTGCAATCGTTGTTTTACTGAGCCCTCAATTTCGTGGCTGGCTGAATGTAATAAAAAGGAAGGGAAGACCACAGGAGGCAAATTACACACGGGAATTAATATTTAAGCCCTAGAATTAATCAGCACAAAGCCACGCCCCTTATGGCGACATGCAAACACTCTTATCCATACAGACGGCCTACTTATGTACATCGAGATGGGTTCTTCTTCTTTGCGACACTCGGAGCATGCTAATCTACACGATTCTAACTTTCCTATGAGGTATTTCATGCCTACCCCCACAAACGTAACAATATCTGAAAAAGTAGGGATGGATGATGACAGATCTTGGTGGATGAGTTGGGTAAAGTGACGAGGACAAGCCGATTAGAATGTTAGTTCAGGTCCAGGTCCAGATCCAGATCTGACCTATCGGTGGATACAGAATGTAATCTGTTCATCCTGGCGGAGGTACGCGCGCTACCGAGTGTCGTTATTGTTTTCCATGCTTTACGAGCTGGTGCGTCATTTTCAGGAGGACAATCTGTATGACATCCATCCAAGCAGTTAAGATTTGGCTAGCAGTTGCTGGAGTGGATTTATGAAGTTTGGGAAAAGCCATGTATGAGCATTAGGTGTTGCCTCCATTTTTCTTCCGACTCGATGTGATATTTTGCAAAAGAGCGAAAGGTTTTTGAATATCTTGAGTTATTTGTTTGTTTTTCTCTTCGAGCTTGCTATGGTGGATGTTTATTTTCAATTGATTCTTAGTTTTAAGCCAAACCTTCCACACCATATCCTCACACTCCACCCCAGGGTGAGTAAAACTTTGATAGCGCTCACACTCCCTTTGTTCATGATATTTGATTAACTACACTTCGTGCCCCCCCCTGCAACCCCGTGAACCCCCGACCCCCAATAGGTGGCGAGCACATCGTATCATCGATCGCGTTCCACTAGCTGATAGGCCACAGCTGCAGGCCAAAGTAGCTGCTCTAGATGTACTGTGTGGAAAACGACAGTATTGGGGCTGTGGAGACCACTGGGAGGGTAACTACCTGGCATCGGTAGGTCTCTGACGAGGTAAAAGTTGATGATGTTACCAATGCCTCGAGTCGCATGAATCTTAAATAACTAGTTTGTTGTTGTTCGCTTTTAAATGACTGATTATCTTGTTGTAGGTTATTGGTTGACTATGGCGGAACACTCATTTTGAACCGTGCCAAATGTTCGCTGTAAATGTCTCACTTGAAATGAAGATGTGATAGTTATTGATTCTGCTCCTCAGGCCAGGATGAATTATTTTGTGATGAACAGAATGTTCAAATGGGAGGCCATTCCTCCGCAGACAGGATGTAGAAAATCAAGGAAAAAGATTTGACATTAACAAGTTAGGGTTAGGGTTAGTTAGGCTTAAGGTTAAGGTTAGTAAATGTAAGGTGAGTAAGGTTAGTAAGGGTTTAGGTTAGTAAGGTTAACGTTATTTAGAATTAGTTAGGGTTACATTTAGGGTTAATTAGGGTTAGTTATGGTAAGGGTTAGAGTTAGGGTTAGGGTTAATAACCCTAACTCAGTTCAGGATTCTCAAAAATTTATTTGTAAACCATTTTGGATTTAATTATTTATTAATACTGATGCAATTGTGATTCATGCTTCGAACGTAACGTTTAATTTGTGTTAGGGTTAGTTAGAGTTAGGGTTAGGTTCGTTATGGTTTGGGTTAGTTAGGCTTTGGGTTAGTTATGGTTGAGGTTAGTTAGGGTTTGGGTTAGGATTAATTCGGGTTAGGCTTAGGGTTAGGGTTAACAACCCTAACCCTAATCCTAAAGGTTAAGGACCCTAACTCGGTTCAGGATTCTCAAAAATTAAATTGTAAACCATGTTGTATTTAATTATTTATTAATACTGATGCAATTGCGATTCATGCTTCGAATGTGACGTTTAATTTGTGTTAGGGTTAGTTAGAGTTGGGGTTAGGTTCGTTATGGTGTGGGTTAGGGTTAGTTATTGTTTGGGTTAGTTAGGTTTCGGGTTAGTTAGGCTTTGGGTTAGTTATGGTTAGAGTTGAGGTTAGTTAAGGTTGAGGTTAGTTAGGGTTTGGGTTAGGATTAATTCGGGTTAGGATTAGGGTTAGGTTCGTTATGGTGTGGGTTAGGGTTAGTTATTGTTTGGGTTAGTTAGGCTTCGGGTTAGTTATTGTTAGAGTTTAGGTTAGTTAAGGTTGAGGTTAGTTAGTGTTTGGGTTAGGATTAATTCCGGTTAGGATTAGGGTTAGGGTTAACGACCCTAATCCTAAAGGTTAACGACCCTAACTCGGTTCAGGATTCTCAAATTTTTTTTATTGTAAACCATGTTGGATTTAATTATTTATTAATACTGATGCGATTGTGATTCATGCTTCGAATGTGACGTTTAATTTGTGTGCGCAGATGAAGGAAAACAACACGACCATGACCTTTTTCACGACTGTGGCCAATGAGCTGAAACGCAAGGACAAGTACATGCGCACGCTCTTCTCATGTCACGTCTGCAAGGTCAGAGGTCACCGTGCCATGTTATTCTGTGATCAAATCACGTCACTCGGAAAACTTAACTCCGTTTTTGTTTTTCTTCTTTCCACCGGGAATCGGCCATCTCGTCTCGCCTGAATTCGGACGTGCGCCTCTTCTTCGAACGCAAACCAAGTTTGATGAATCACAGCGAGATGAACGTGACCATGTCGTTCAAAAAAAGCCGCGAACATGCAGGAAAGACGTTTGCGCTCGGGAGTGTAATCTGACCGCACATGGCCCCCCTCCAAACGGTCTCGATGTCCGAGGGGGCACGTTCGACCCCGACGTGAACACTTGGTTCAAAGGACCACGCGATGTTCTGCATAGCATCAGGAGACCGGGAGAATGAGATCAAATACGACCTTTCCTTTGGTCTTCCGCAACCCCTTGTGAATAACGAGAGTATTGTAAGACGTCGTGCGTTCACATTGGTGAAACTAGTGATTCATAGCGATGGTATTTTTTATAACCGGCGATGCTTTGTGTAAACTCGATTCCATCGGAACAGCTGCGCAAGGCAATTGGAAACTTTGTGTCGAGTGTTCGTCCTCGTTTTGTGCGAAATCGCCTTGTTGGCGCCGGCACAGCTGTTGCACCAAATTTGTTTTGTTTTGTTTTTCATTTGCTTTTTGTCCCTTTTTTGTGTAATCCGCCAAAGGAACAATTTAATTTGCACAGTGACGCTCACGAGTGTTGTCATCAATACACGCTGGAGAACACCTTGGACCATCGTCAAACTTTTTTTCCATGCTGGAGCGGGATGGTCGAGAGGTCCGCACACTCTCCTCTGAGCTGTCTCGCCTGGGTTTGAATCCCGACCCAGCTATAAACTGTCATCCTGGTGTTTCGCAGGCAGGTGATTCATCAATGTGTGTGCCGTCCCCCGGATGGTTGGTAAACCGGGCGTCCCATCTGCCAGCGTTAGTTGGACACCTCACGGTGGCCTCGGTGAAGAGTAGGTGAGCTGCACCATGGCAAATTCCAAATTCCTACCATAACTAATACTGGGAAGGCAATGGCAAACTACCCAGTATAACTATTGCTCTGGAAGCTGCTTTGGTGGCACCGACTCTCCGTGAAGAGCACGGTCCATCAGAGACAGAAACCCTCATGGAGTGTGTGACGGGCGGCATGGAGTTGCAACAAGTTGGCACCAAGGTTGCTGGCAGCACATTTCATTGCTGCTCAATTATGGTCCTAATGGATCTGTGTGTGTCTGCAGACAGGAGTAATGGAGCTGGGGTATTTTGCTTTTCATCTCGGGCTTTTCTCCACTAATGAGTCGGGGTTTGTTCCAACTTAACGAGGCAGCTTTCATTATCCGGCCGGAAAGCCATCGACCCAAGATGGGCCTTGACGATATAGCTCTTTCTGTCATTAACCTTGGCAAGCCTGGGTCTGCATACTGCCGGAAAGGCTATTTCTTCTTCTCCCTCTTCTACTTCTTCTTCTTCCTCGTCTGCTTCTTCTTCTTCTTGACGTGTTTGCGCCACTGCTGAAACCATGTTGCTGATTTTGTCACAGATTAATCGCTTCAACAAGTGCGAGAACCGAGCCTTGCTCATCACCGACCGACATCTCTACAAGCTCGAACCGATGAAGAACTACCGCGTGATGAAAACCATCCCACTTTACAACGTGAGTTTCCGCAAAGAGTCAGGAATTTATGCTTAGTCGGGCACCCTGGAAACTTCAAAGATTTACACCAAGTGAATTGAATTTACACCAAGACAAACGTTCCGTTTTTACACGCCAAGACAACGTTTTTACACCAAGACAACGTTTTTACACACCAAGACGACGTTTTTACACACCAAGACAACGTTTTTACACACCAAGACGACGTTTTTACACACCAAGACGACGTTTTTACACACCAAGACGACGTTTTTACACGCCAAGACAACGTTTTTACACGCCAAGACAACGTTTTTACACACCAAGACGACGTTTTTACACGCCAAGACAACGTTTTTACACCAAGACAACGTTTTTACACACCAAGACGACGTTTTTACACACCAAGACAACGTTTTTACACACCAAGACGACGTTTTTACACACCAAGACGACGTTTTTACACGCCAAGACGACGTTTTTACACACCAAGACAACGTTTTTACACACCAAGACAACGTTTTTACACCAAGACAACGTTTTTACACCAAGACGACGTTTTTACACCATGACGGCGTTTTTACACACCAAGACAACGTTTTTACACACCAAGACAACGTTTTTACACGCCAAGACAACGTTTTTACACCAAGACAACGTTTTTACACGCCAAGACAACGTTTTTACACCAAGACAACGTTTTTACACCAGGACGACGTTTTTACACACCAAGACGACGTTTTTACACACCAAGACAACGTTTTTACACACCAAGACAACGTTTTTACACCGACAACGTTTTTACACCAAGACGACGTTTTTACACACCAAGACAACGTTTTTACACACCAAGACAACGTTTTTACACGCCAAGACGACGTTTTTACACACCAAGACGACGTTTTTACACGCCAAGACGACGTTTTTACACCAAGACAACGTTTTTACACGCCAAGACAACGTTTTTACACCAAGACAACGTTTTTACACCAGGACGACGTTTTTACACGCCAAGACGACGTTTTTACACACCAAGACAACGTTTTTACACACCAAGACAACGTTTTTACACACCAAGACAACGTTTTTACATGCCAAGACGACGTTTTTACACGCCAAGACAACGTTTTTACACGCCAATACGACGTTTTTACACGCCAAGACAACGTTTTTACACGCCAAGACAACGTTTTTACACACCAAGACGACGTTTTTACACACCAAGACAACGTTTTTACACGCCAAGACAACGTTTTTACACGCCAAGACAACGTTTTTACACGCCAAGACGACGTTTTTACACGCCAAGACAACGTTTTTACACACCAAGACAACGTTTTTACACGCCAAGACAACGTTTTTACACACCAAGACAACGTTTTTACACGCCAAGACGACGTTTTTACACGCCAAGACAACGTTTTTACACACCAAGACAACGTTTTTACACGCCAAGACAACGTTTTTACACGCCAAGACGACGTTTTTACACGCCAAGACGACGTTTTTACACGCCAAGACGACGTTTTTACACGCCAAGACGACGTTTTTACACGCCAAGACGACGTTTTTACATGCCAAGACGACGTTTTTACACGCCAAGACGACGTTTTTACACGCCAAGACAACGTTTTTACACACCAAGACAACGTTTTTACACGCCAAGACGACGTTTTTACACGCCAAGACGACGTTTTTACACGCCAAGACAACGTTTTTACACGCCAAGACGACGTTTTTACACGCCAAGACGACGTTTTTACACGCCAAGACAACGTTTTTACACGCCAAGACGACGTTTTTACACGCCAAGACGACGTTTTTACACGCCAAGACAACGTTTTTACACGCCAAGACGACGTTTTTACACGCCAAGACAACGTTTTTACACACCAAGACAACGTTTTTACACGCCAAGACGACGTTTTTACACGCCAAGACGACGTTTTTACACGCCAAGACAACGTTTTTACACGCCAAGACGACGTTTTTACACGCCAAGACGACGTTTTTACACGCCAAGACAACGTTTTTACACGCCAAGACAACGCTTCGAGTTCTCCCCCTGAGTTTGCGTTCTCCAGCGATGCAACCACTGATGCCGTCCATGCGTTGTACATATTTTCCCGCAATACTTGTTCGTTGTAATTTGGGACAGAGACTTTGAGTTCAATTACAACTCTGATCCATTGCAGTACACATTTGCTCTGTGGTGGACAGATGGAGGCAAGACCGCAGGTCCGCGAGGATCCGTCACTGAACGTGACCATCCCAGAGCAATCAATGCTCAATCAATGATAATAGTACTCTTACTTTCAGCGCTCTTATAGTTCATCCCCAGCAGTACATTTTGCATTCATTTCCTCCCTTCACTGATCTTTGAACACAAATCTTTCTTTTGTACGTAATTGACGAAACATTTGACAGCCATTGGTGAATACGTAACGCTTTTACCATGTACGATTTAGAAAATACAGCATCATTTCATTATTTGCACATCATCCTTCAGAATGGACATTGAGACGGCTGTCTTACCTGCATGCATTAGTTTGTGAACGCCAGAGACACTGAGAGCATTAAATAACTACAAGGGGTATTAAAACCAGTTGAGAGAAACTTGTCATTGTGGTTACATTGCATTTCAAGTGGTGAGAGGAACGCTCGCCCACTCCCAACCACTCAACTACCCCCCCCCCCGCCCCACTCCCAACCACTCAACTAATCCCCCCCCCCCCCCCCCCGCTGTGCCCCATTCCCAACCACTCAACTAACCTCCCCCTGCCCCACTCCCAACCACCCAACTAATCCCCCCCCCCCTGCCCCACTCCCAACCACTCGACTAATCCCCCTCCCGACCCGTGTTGGTCCATCTGACTCCCCCCATCTCCCGACCCGTGTTGTGGTCTATCTGACTCCCCCACCGCCCGACCCGTGTTGGTCTATCTGACTCTCCCATCTCCCGACCCGTGTTGGTCTATCTGACTCCCCCATCTCCCGACCCGTGTTGGTCTATCTGACTCCCCCACCGCCCGACCCGTGTTGGTCTATCTGACTCCCCCATCTCCCGACCCGTGTTGGTCTATCTGACTCCCCCCATCTCCCGACCCGTGTTGGTCTATCTGACTCCCCCATCTCCCGACCCGTGTTGGTCCATCTGACCCCCACCTCCCGACCCGTGTTGGCTTTTCCCTCAGCCTTTTCGTCTCGCCACCTAGATCGGCTACGTTGCTCTAAGACCCAAGGGCACTGTCCCATTGCATTCGAGGCTGGAGAGGCCTATTCGATTCTCTTATCGCATTAACGAAGATTCCCTCTTTGTTCTTTCATTTACATTCTGCACATTTACCATTCACTGCCTTATAACCAACTTAACCTCACTCAAACCTATTACCAAATTACCTGTTAACCGAGCCAAGGAGTATGATGGTTGATGAGGCTCAGATGTGACTTCCGCATCCTTTATTAGGGTTTCCATCATGAAATGGTGTTTTTGTATTGTGCATAACATGTGTCCTAGCTCTGTGAACCTCGACGATAGTAAGAGGAAATTGCATCACATGGTTCCTGACACCAATACGACACCTACACCTCTACCTAAGGATGTGTTAAACAGGATGCTGACGTTGCTTTTTGCTTTAAAAAATTTTTTAATGTGCTTTCTATGGGAGTTTGTTTTTCGGCATCCGGCAGGACAACCCTCTCTTTGGCCTCAGGGCTCTTCAAGGCCGCAAGAAAAGCAGAGACTGGTCTCGCGCTGCGTTTCGGCCGTCTCTCTCACCCCGTCCCCTCCATGTCCCTTTTCCTCACCTTTGTGCAACAGGTCTCGGGTGTGAGCGTGACGTCGGGCCGTGAGCAGCTCGCCGTGTTCCACATAAAAGACTCGGACGACTTGGTCGTTTGCCTGACACAGCCGGATGAGAGGATCGGAGAGCTCGTGGGTACGCTGGCATATCATTACAAAACGTAAGCATGGTCCACCATGGAGTACGCATTCGTGCACGACAATATACAGACTTAGCATTTAATATGGAATATATATTTTTTCTTACCTTGGGTTTACTTTCTTAACTCAGTATATCAATCTGGTGAGTTTCTTTTACACTTTGGTGATTTATTTGTTAAAAGAACCATGTCACTGATTGTCTGTCGCAGCAAGAAGTCAACAACAGGATTATATCACAGGTGGCGTGGCAAAATGTACGGACAGGTGCATTTGATGATTGGCTTCACAGTCAGGTATACAAGGGTTGTTGCGTTCTGTATTAGTGGAAAACAACTGCTGCACGTCTCCAAAAGTTATTGCCGCTTCCTCTGGAGATGGTCCGTCAACTCGACAATGCTGTTTGTCATGGAGTGGTGGCTTTACGAAATTACGGCATGAAACAGCGTGCTATTGCTCGGCAGTATGCCATCACTCAAGGTCAGGTGTCAAAGATCCTGAAACGAAATGCTCAGAGGGGTGTCCCTACTCCAATACCGAGGCCAGGACGTCCCTGCAGAACCACAAAGAGGGATGATTGCCAGCTGCACCGGTTAGTCCGCAATGGCCGTACCAAGTCAGCTAATCAGCTTAGGGCTGAGTGGCAGCAACTGACAAATGTGCCTGTATCCAGAAGGCTAGTCGACCAACGACTGGTTCAAGCAGGCTATCGTGCCAGGCGTCCCCTGAGAAAGCCATGCCTAACCAGACAACACCGCCAGCGCCGATTGCAGTGGGCCAGAGAGCACCGTCAATGGCAGCCAGGACACTGGAATCATGTGATCTTCAGTGACGAGTCTAGATTTCTGGTCTATCGTCAAGATGGCCACGTCCGAGTGCGCAGACAAGTGCATGAAGCCTACAACAAAGATTGTATAGTGCCAAGAGTCCAAGCTGGAGGTGGTGGGGTGACCGTTTGGGCTGCTTTTCATGCAGGGGGCAAAACTGACCTGGTTGTTCTGAATGGAAACCTGAACCAGTTCAAGTACAAGGCCATTCTGGAAGAAACATTGCTTCCATTTGCTCGTGCAGCCTTTCGAGGAAACTTTGTCTTCCAAGATGACAATGCACGGCCTCATTGTGCTCGCATGATCCAACACTTTCTTGCTGACCGTGGTGTAGAGCATATGGAGTGGCCTGCCATGTCCCCGGATATGAATCCGATAGAGAACTTGTGGGCAGAATTAACGCGTCAAATCGACAACTTGGACCAGCAGCCGACCTCTGTGCGTGAATTGAAGCAGGCTATTGTCACTGCATGGCAAGCGATTCCTGTCCAAACCTTGGCAAATCTCGTGAACAGCATGCCTCAACGTGTACGTGCTTTCCTGAATGCTCGTGGGGGTTACACGAAGTACTGAACTGTAATTTTATTGTCCGTAATCCCAGTCCTAATTTAACTTTTGTTTTTGTTAAAAAAAATTTGGCTAATGTGCAAAATAAAGAGATTCTTCTGGAAAACGTACAGAAGTTTAACACAGTACTGTCCGTGAATTGAGTTCGATATCAGTTTACATCACTTTCAAGGATCAATTTATTTGTTTCGAAATGTCAAATGTGCTTTTTGTTTCTTTTAAAGGTCACATTAACAAAACCAAGAATAATTTCAACATAATTCCAGACATCTTGAAAAGTAGGTTCACCCCCACAAAAAAAATATTCCATATTAAATGCCAAGTCTGTATTTATTTCTTTGTATCCAGAATCGAGGCTCGTGTAAGAGCTAACACATTGAACATGAAAACATGCACAGACACATAAAACATGCAATGAAGGGAGCGGGAGACAAGAGGGGGAGAAAGAGAGAGAAGAACACAAGCACAACAACAGAAGAGAACAGGGACGTCGGTAGATCTGTGGGAGGGGGAGGGTTGGGGGGGGGAGGGTTGTACCGATATAAAGCAAATGAACACGACGAGGAATTTCAGGAAAGACGTAGGGGATTTAAAGAGGTGGATTTGGGGTGAATTAATGGGGGTAGAAGAGTTCAAGGTTTTGGATGGGGGAAGATAGGAGTTGGTGGTGAACAGGTGTTTTATAGACCTGGAGGGAGGAGTGGGATTGAAGGGAGTGGGGGAGTTTGTTCCAGAGGCGGGAGGAAAGAGGAATGAAGGAGTGAAGGTGAGCAGAGAGCCTTGATTTTGGCAGTTTAACCATCAGAGGGTTGCTGGCAGATCTTGTGCGATCTGTAGGAATATTTGGGGGGCACAGCACAGAGAGAGCTGGGGGAGCAAGGCCGGAGAGGAGTCGGTAGAAGACAGAAAGACCACCGGACCTGCCTGCGGTGAGAGAGAGAGGCCCTCATCAAAGACTGCAATATAAACCCCATGGGGTGTAAAAGTTATTTTTCCCATTTGTAGTAACACGATTTGGCAAGATGCCATTGTCTACTTGCTTTGCTTCCTCTGGTGTCTCCTTCCTGTTTTCAACTTCCCTTTAGGTCTAGTTATATGGAGCACTCGCCATAAAAACCTGAAGCTTTATATGTTAAACCAAAACTGAGACTTCCCTTTTCATCCGTTGTCAGCTCAAAACATATTGGGTAGTTGTTGTTTCACAGTTTAAGGCACAACTTTCCTATCCGGTACCCACGGCCGGTGGGCAACCATCTCCACGCCATGGCAAGCCTTCCACGTCGCGAAGTGTTCCTGCGTGGACGACAGATGAGCTTGTTAAAAGTGTGGCGAAAGTGCATGGACATCGGCTCATATTACAGCATTAGCTCTTCCTCCTGGGAAACCGAGATGGTGTGTTCATGCCACCAGAGACCTCTAGCCTTCATTTTCTGAAAAGGCCTGCACTCATCCCAGCATTAATGCAAAGGATCATGGGACTGAGCAACAGATGGGCATCCAGATGTACACGAGGCTGTTTTATTTTATTTTCCATTAGCCCTTTCACCTCTCTCTCTCATTCATGTTTGTTTACTTTCTCAGTTCTAACTTGTCCATTGTTCAGAGGAAGAGATCAATATTGCGTTATTTGCTTGGAGGTAATTCGGATGTTATAATCTCCAGGCAGAATGTCCGCTTGTTCTGTTTTAAATTGGAAAGATAGAAACATTTTCAGCGATTCCTTTTTCTTTTAAGTCTCCTCCTTTGACCTCTTGCATTTCCTGGCCAGCTCGCTGACGGGGACAACCAACCCCCAGGGTCCATGCTTGGGAGGGCACACAAAAAATGCGACACCTGTTTTGCTTGATTTATCACCAGCGAATTGGGCTCCGGTAGGGTCAGCTGAGACGGTGTCACTCTTGCCTCAGCGACGCGTTGTGCTTCAGACAAAATGCGCCCATTGTGCTTCAGACAAAATGCGCCCATCGTGCTTCAGACAAAATGCGCCCATCGTGCTTCAGACAAAATGCGCCCGTTGTGCTTCAGACAAAATGCGCCCATTGTGCTTCAGACAAAATGCGCCCGTTGTGCTTCAGACAAAATGCGCCCATTGTGCTTCAGACAAAATGCGCCCATTGTGCTTCAGACAAAATGCGCCCATTGTGCTTCAGACAAAATGCGCCCATTGTGCTTCAGACAAAATGCGCCCATTGTGCTTCAGACAAAATGCGCCCATTGTGCTTCAGACAAAATGCGCCGTTGTGCTTCAGACAAAATGCGCCCGTTGTGCTTCAAACAAAATGCGCCCGTTGTGCTTCAGACAAAATGCGCCCGTTGTGCTTCAGACAAAATGTGCCCGTTGTGCTTCAGACAAAATGCGCCCGTTGTGCTTCAGACAAAATGCGCCCGTTGTGCTTCAGACAAAATGCGCCCGTTGTGCTTCAGACAAAATGCGTCCATTGTGCTTCAGACAAAATGCGTCCATTGTGCTTCAGACAAAATGCGCCCATTGTGCTTCAGACAAAATGCGCCCATTGTGCTTCAGACAAAATGCGCCCATTGTGCTTCAGACAAAATGCGCCCATTGTGCTTCAGACAAAATGCGCCCATTGTGCTTCAGACAAAATGCGGCCATTGTGCTTCAGACAAAATGCGCCCATTGTGCTTCAGACAAAATGCGCTCATTATGCTTCAGACAAAATGCGCCCATTGTGCTTCAGACAAAATGCGCCCATTGTGCTTCAGACAAAATGCGGCCATTGTGCTTCAGACAAAATGCGGCCATTTTGCTTCAGACAAAATGCGCCCATTGTGCTTCAGACAAAATGCGCCCATTGTGCTTCAGACAAAATGCGCCCATTGCGCTTCAGACAAAATGCGCCCATTGCGCTTCAGACAAAATGCGCCCATTGTGCTTCAGACAAAATGCGGCCATTTTGCTTCAGACAAAATGCGCCCATTGTGCTTCAGACAAAATGCGCCCATTGTGCTTCAGACAAAATGCGCCCATTGTGCTTCAGACAAAATGCACCCATTGTGCTTCAGACAAAATGCGCCAATTGTGCTTCAGACAAAATGCGCCCATTGTGCTTCAGACAAAATGCGCCCATTGTGCTTCAGACAAAATGCGCCCATTGTGCTCCAGACAAAATGCGCCCATTGTGCTTCAGACAAAATGCGCCCATTGTGCTTCAGACAAAATGCGCCCATTGTGCTTCAGACAAAATGCGCCCATTGCGCTTCAGACAAAATGCGCCCATTGTGCTTCAGACAAAATGCGCCCATTGCGCACGAGACTGTTTTTGGTGCCATGTTAAGAAAAATAACATCATTATTATGTTGCCCCGAATGAGTGATAACTATTTGTGCGTGTATTCTACAGAATGGTGAAGGAGGGTAGTTGTGCTGGGTTGGTGGGCATGGAGGGAGTATCGGCCGCTTGAGGGGGAAGAAACGATGGGCAAAGGAGGAAGTGTCGGTAAAAACTTGTGGTAAACATAATCCGATGACCTCGTTTACTCGATCCCCACCCGTGAAGGAGAAGAGATCGGGCTGCTCTGCCCATGTACATCTGCTCTCGGGATTGGGTTGCGATGGAGACTCGAAGCTAAATTTGTTCCGCTAACAAGCCGCGGCTGGACGCAGGCACACGTGCTCCGCATGCTCAGAGGCGTGACGGAAACGTGCGGCCGTCCATTAGCCTCTGGCCTAATTGCAGAGTCCTGCCTGCTCGGAGCTCCGGGCGCTCCATTTCAGGATATGATTTTTCTGTAGATGCAAAAAGGAACCAGCTCTGAGCATTTACCGATGTGCGAGAAATCATTGGCACCATTTGTGATTCTGAATCCATTTACCTTATCCCAGGAACCTGGAGTAATAATCCACGTGCTGGAAATCATTGGCACCATCTGTGATTCTGAATCCATTCACCTTATCCCAGGAAGCTGGAGTAATAATCCACGTGCTGGAAATCATTGGCACCATTTGTGATTCTGAATCCATTCACCTTATCCCAGGAACCTGGAGTAATAATCCACGTGCTAGAAATCATTGGCACCATCTGTGATTCTGAATCTATTCACCTTATCCCAGGAACCTGGAGTAATAATCCACGTGCTAGAAATCATTGGCACCATCTGTGATTCTGAATCCATTCACCTTATCCCAGGAACCTGGAGTAATAATCCACGTGCTAGAAATCATTGGCACCATCTGTGATTCTGAATCCATTCACCTTATCCCAGGAACCTGGAGTAATAATCCACGTGCTAGAAATCATTGGCACAATCTGTGATTCTGAATCCATTCACCTTATTCCAGGAACCTGGAGTAATAATCCATGTGCTCGAAATTATAGGCACCATCTGTGATTCTGAATCCATTCACCTTATCCCAGGAACCTGGAGTAATAATCCACGTGCTAGAAATCATTGGCACCATCTGTGATTCTGAATCCATTCACCTTATCCCAGGAACCTGGAGTAATAATCCATGTGCTTGAAATCATTGGCACCATCTGTGATTCTGAATCCATTCACCTTATCCCAGGAACCTGGAGTAATAATCCACGTGCTGGAAATCATTGGCACCATCTGTGATTCTGAATCCATTCACCTTATCCCAGGAACCTGGAGTAATAATCCACGTGCTGGAAATCATTGGCACCATCTGTGATTCTGAATCCATTCACCTTATCCCAGGAACCTGGAGTAATAATCCACGTGCTAGAAATCATTGGCACCATCTGTGATTCTGAATCCATTCACCTTATCCCAGGAACCTGGAGTAATAATCCATGTGCTAGAAATCATTGGCACAATCTGTGATTCTGAATCCATTCACCTTATTCCAGGAACCTGGAGTAATAATCCACGTGCTTGAAATCATTGGCACCATCTGTGATTCTGAATCCATTCACCTTATCCCAGGAACCTGTTGTAATAATCCATGTGCTCGAAATCATAGGCACCATCTGTGATTCTGAATCCATTCACCTTATCCCAGGAACCTGGAGTAATAATCCACGTGCTTGAAATCATTGGCACCATCTGTGATTCTGAATCCATTCACCTTATCCCAGGAACCTGGAGTAATAATCCACGTGCTTGAAATCATTGGCACCATCTGTGATTCTGAATCCATTCACCTTATCCCAGGAACCTGGAGTAATAATCCACGTGCTTGAAATCATTGGCACCATCTGTGATTCTGAATCCATTCACCTTATCCCAGGAACCTGGAGTAATAATCCACGTGCTTGAAATCATTGGCACCATCTGTGATTCTGAATCTATTCACCTTATCCCAGGAACCTGGAGTAATAATCCACGTGCTGGAAATCATTGGCACCATCTGTGATTCTGAATCCATTCACCTTATCCCAGGAACCTGGAGTAATAATCCACGTGCTGGAAATCATTGGCACCATCTGTGATTCTGAATCTATTCACCTTATCCCAGGAACCTGGAGTAATAATCCACGTGCTGGAAATCATTGGCACCATCTGTGATTCTGAATCCATTCACCTTATCCCAGGAACCTGGAGTAATAATCCACGTGCTGGAAATCATTGGCACCATCTGTGATTCTGAATCCATTCACCTTATCCCAGGAACCTGGAGTAATAATCCACGTGCTGGAAATCATTGGCACCATCTGTGATTCTGAATCTATTCACCTTATCCCAGGAACCTGGAGTAATAATCCACGTGCTTGAAATCATTGGCACCATCTGTGATTCTGGATCTATTCACCTTATCCCAGGAACCTGGAGTAATAATCCACGTGCTTGAAATCATTGGCACCATCTGTGATTCTGAATCTATTCACCTTATCCCAGGAACCTGGAGTAATAATCCACGTGCTGGAAATCATTGGCACCATCTGTGATTCTGAATCCATTCACCTTATCCCAGGAACCTGGAGTAATAATCCACGTGCTGGAAATCATTGGCACCATCTGTGATTCTGAATCCATTCACCTTATCCCAGGAACCTGGAGTAATAATCCATGTGCTTGAAATCATTGGCACCATCTGTGATTCTGAATCCATTCACCTTATCCCAGGAACCTGGAGTAATAATCCACGTGCTTGAAATCATTGGCACCATCTGTGATTCTGAATCTATTCACCTTATCCCAGGAACCTGGAGTAATAATCCACGTGCTGGAAATCATTGGCACCATCTGTGATTCTGAATCCATTCACCTTATCCCAGGAACCTGGAGTAATAATCCACGTGCTGGAAATCATTGGCACCATCTGTGATTCTGAATCCATTCACCTTATCCCAGGAACCTGGAGTAATAATCCACGTGCTGGAAATCATTGGCACCATCTGTGATTCTGAATCCATTCACCTTATCTCAGGAACCTGGAGTAATAATGCATGTTCTAGAATTCATTGGCACCATCTGTGATTCTGAATCCATTCACCTTATCCCAGGAACCTGGAGTAATAATCCACGTGCTTGAAATCATTGGCACAATCTGTGATTCTGAATCCATTCACCTTATCCCAGGAACCTGGAGTAATAATCCACGTGCTTGAAATCATTGGCACCATCTGTGATTCTGAATCCATTCACCTTATCCCAGGAACCTGGAGTAATAATCCACGTGCTTGAAATCATTGGCACCATCTGTGATTCTGAATCCATTCACCTTATCCCAGGAACCTGGAGTAATAATCCACGTGCTTGAAATCATTGGCACCATCTGTGATTCTGAATCCATTCACCTTATCCCAGGAACCTGGAGTAATAATCCACGTGCTTGAAATCATTGGCACCATCTGTGATTCTGAATCCATTCACCTTATTCACCGACCAAAAACCATTTTCCTTGCAGTTAGCGGAACGGTCTCCGAAAGGGTCATGATGAGTCCTCGTGCTGGTGTCTGGTTGACGATGTTCATCAAATCGTTAATTTGTTGGAATCTTGGTTTGATTGGCTCCTCTGAGCAGGATTTTGATTTAATCCAAGCCAAGTAAGCAGGCCGTCGGGGGTTAGTGACTTCTGGCAACACCTGTTAATGAGTGTCGGATATGATCGGAGGAGAGAAGAATCCGACGAGGGTTTCTGGGAGAGAAAATTTTGAGTTTGTTCCTGCTGGTTTCAGGTTCATCAACTGAACCTGCACTCGAATACGTCACATGATGACCTTGCATGCGTGATGAGACTGGGAATAAGAAGGGGATGATAGTTACCATTTTACTTTCATTATAATTGCTGCTGTTCCTCTTCAAACCTTGATTACTATCACAGCACGTCACGATGAAGAGGACCGATGGATAAATCGGACCATGTCGACCTTTCGGGAAGAAATTTGATGATGCTGCCACTACAATGGTGAATCTATTGTGCGTTTGGTTTGTCAAGGATTTCAATTGGTTCACTCAGCTCATGGATTTTGATTGATTTTTTCTTCAATTATGGTTAATTCCCATCCCTCTGAAGTAAACATAACTTCAAACGTACATGCCTTTTGGTGCAAGATGGACGTGTATTCTCACCATGTCCCTCCATCCGGGCAAGATGGACGTGTATTCTCACCATGTCCCTCCATCCGGGCAAGATGGACGTGTATTCTCACCATGTCCCTCAATCCGGGCAAGACGGACGTGTATTCTCACCATGTCCCTCAATCCGGGCAAGATGGACGTGTATTCTCACCATGTCCCTCCATCCGGGCAAGATGGACGTGTATTCTCACCATGTCCCTCCATCCGGGCAAGACGGACGTGTATTCTCACCATGTCCCTCAATCCGGGCAAGATGGACGTGTATTCTCACCATGTCCCTCAATCCGGGCAAGATGGACGTGTATTCTCACCATGTCCCTCCATCCGGGCTGCCATGCAAATCCCCCGATTTATTTCTGTGTTTTGCCTCTGGGAGATGTATGGTCTCTGGAGCGCTTGGGGCTCATTATCAACTATAAACTGTCTGAGTTGGTTTGTATCTCCAACATGGCCTCAAAAGCAGGCCGCTACCTCGGAATTCTCTGCAGGACCAAGTCGAGTCCTCCTGTTGTAGTCCATGGGCCAGGGCAGATGTCGGTACCACGTGGGGGCCCAAAGGCTCACTATATTTTTTGGAAAGAACATTGGCTGGGGCATATATTTTGATATGATATCCATCAAATTGGTAGCTTCATAGTATTTTGGAGGGAAAATGTGTATTTTGGGGGCAAAATCCAGTTTTTCGAAGAAAAAAAATTGAAAAAAAAACTTGACAGGAAATTACTTTTGAAAGTTGAAATTAATAACTATCAACAGTGTTGATTTTTTTCAGGTTGTTTACATTACGGTTTTTACCTGGTTGCCATGGAAAAGGCCGTTTTGGGGCAAAAAAGGTGTTTTTTACACTATTTTCTAAAAAAATTCATATCTCAGTAACAATTCAATATACAGTGGAACCTTGACTTACGAGTGCCCCAACTTACGAGTTTTTCGAGATACGAGCCGTCGCTCGGGCGGTTTATTGCTTTGAGATGCGAGCCGAGATCCGAGTTACGAGCTTTCGCCACCCGGTCACGTGGTTATCTTGCCGTGCACGTACAGTATCTCTGTCGTATAGCGCTGCATTTTTGTTTTCGCATTTTGGTTATTTTGGAAAATTTCTTAGTTTTAACCATGGGGCCTAAGAAAGTGAGTGGCAAGTGCAGTGCTGAGAAGAAGAAGATATAAAACACTTGTGGATATAAAACACGCAATCGTCGTGTTTTATATAAAACTTGTGCTTGGATATAAAACACGCAATCGTCGAAAAACATGAGCGAGGTGCCGAGGAGGACGTATATAACGGCAGAGGAGAAGAGCATGCCAGGCCACAACTTGTTCAGAGTGCCGGCGATAGCTCGCCTTCTCTTTGTGGAAAACACGGTGAGCTCCTTTACATCCAACAACTAATGGGACGCAAACGGGGCGCCCAGTTTAGCGGTACACACATTGATGAATCACCCTGCCTGTGATTCACCCATGACAGGTTATAGCTGGGTCGGGATTCAAACCCAGGCTGGACAGTTTAGAGTCAAGTGTGCGTACCTCCAGTCCAGGCCATCCTGCCAACTTGTATGCTGCATACAGGTGAAATATAAAGCGCGAGATATTTTTATATATACTGCATATTTTAAAAAAAATTGGTGTGGTTTTTGGCGGGCTGGAACGGATTAATAGCATTTCAATGCATTTCAATGGGGAAATTTGATTTGAGATACGAGCAATTTGAGTTACGAGCTCGGTCACAGAACGAATTAAACTCGTAAGTCAAGGTTCCACTGTATTTGAATAGTTTCAGCTGAAATTAATTCCTTAGACCCCAAGGTAGTTTTTTAGTAACATATAAGCACAAGATCACATGTCAAAATAGGGAATTTTTGTGGTTGGAGAATATCATTTTGATTTGGAATTTTCAAAAAAATCCCAAAAATAATGAAAAAATGAAAAATCAATACATTCATAGTTTTTACACACATTGATCAATACATGTATATCATCACAAAACAAAGAAAATATGCATTCTAGACATCCAAATCATGTCCTTGTTGCTATGGAAATATTTGTTTTGCATAATGCGACATTTCTTGCAATACATCAGTTAAGGATAAGTTATCACCGTTATTGCAGTCTGCTTATTTCCCAGCTATTTTACATGCTTGAATACAATTGATTTGGAACCAATGGTCTAACTAGCCATTGTTGCATCATTTGAAAGTCCCCAGAGTTACATATACCACTTTAAGAGACTGGTTGCCAGTAACAGAATGGGTGAAATCTTAATGTAATATATGTTGACAACATTCGTCACTTCTCAATTGCAAATGTGCTAAAATGTCTCATTTTGCTAAGAAAAACATCAACTTGACTGATACATGTTAATAGTTAGTTCAAGTGTGTTAAATTGCCAAAATTCACATGGTCACAGTTTGACTGTGGTTTACATTTAAGAATCACTGTCATCATCACTATCCTCACTATATACATCTGTTTGCGTGTCGTCCACAGTTTCCTCGAACTGGTTGTCACATTTTTGGTTATTGCACATTTGGGTACATTTCAAGCCATTCGTAATGCATGGGCAATTCGATGCATCACATAAACGAACACAATTACAGTTCATCAGTTCCAAGACTGCTGATGGTGCTGGCAGAACCAGTCATCCATAGAATCTCTAGGCCCCCATTGTCACCTATGGTCCAGCCGCAATCGCTAGGTCGAGGAACTTCGGGTATACACTGGAGCGAGCAACGCCATATGCCAGCTTGGTAGTTTGCCCGTTGAGCATGCTGGAATGGGCAATCCTTGCATGGAGGTAACTGTTCGGATTCCGTGTTGCCCCTCTTTGCACAGAAGAGCTGATAACGACACTCATTCACGTCTGTCAATCCAGTTGATACATACAGATTGCATGTGAAGGCTTCAAGTTTCTGCATAAGTCCCTCGGATACCTGCCAAGACTGACGTAACTCGTTGAAGCACTCTCGGTAGGCTACCACTGACTTAGTTCGTTTTAATCCATGAAGTTTTCCTCTGCCAGCAAAAGCACTGACTGAATCGCAGCCTGTAAAGGCATGCAAACCTATCAGAGCTGTGCACAACTCCTCACCAAGGCTGCTTGCAACTTTGCCTATGTCAATGTATGTTCGATGGGTTTTTGTGCTAATTCTCTGATACAATATTGGGCAACGAATACTGTAGAAGAAGGCAATGCTGATCACAAGAATGTCTGTGTCTTCAGCAGTTATGATGACGGCTTTATATCCATTCATTGCTGCATTTGCGGCATGCAGGAGGACTCGCGTGTCTGCTTCCTCTTGTGTACACAACATCGTATTGTCTTCTTCCCATTTGTTTATTGTCAGCTTATAGCAATGTTCCTCACATGTTACATAAAGAACCTTGGTGCCCAATCTGCCCCTGTGCTCTGGTCTCCTCCATTCTTCAATAATGAACTTGTTCAGGCAAGATTTGTTCTGAGGAGTCTGCAAGAATTTTCTCCACTGTTTAATCTTGTGTCCTCTGGTTATATTCTTGAACTGCAGGCCCTCTTCCGCCCCACGGCTAGATCTTTCAGCATTCTTAATCGACTCATCACGGTAGACATCAAACACGATATCAATCCTCTGGCTGTTGGTGCCCTCATGAAGTGCTAATGTGAGACAACCTTCTGCAAGCTCTGCAAATGTTTGATTGTCCCCTTTCAATCGCTGAACCAAACTCATTCCATCAATGATAGTAGCGGATAGCTGTGGGATGGTTTCAGCAGCATCGATATCCTTTACCAATGCTTTGGCAAGAGCTGATTTGTTGGTTTTTCTCAATGAACCATCCGGTGTCGCCAGGGACCATGGAACGGGGCCAAGTGGGTGCGCGAGTACTTGCTGAAGATTTATCTCTCGGCTCTGAGCTGCAAGAATCATGTGTGCAAACAATTGCTTGTCAGCTCGTAGGATTATTTCCTTCCCATTTGATTGTGTCACACGTTTCTTCTTGGTCATATCTGAGAATGTTTTCAGTTTCTGTTTGACAAGTTTGCTGTGGAAGGTCTGAGTGGGGGGATCAGCCTCCAGACGATTCTTCTTGAAGTTGTTGTATGCTTCAACACCAACAGCATATGCCTTTTTTAAGTCATCAGCGATGTCTGTGGTGGCAAGCCGTCCAGTAGAAATGCTTACAAGTTCTGACTGATCACCACTCATAGGATTCATCCATTCATGCTTAAGGATATCTGCAACTGCCGTGGTATCGATATGATCCTTCTTTATCCGTGGAGTCTGAAGATCAGAGTGAGAAAACTGAGGAGTTGGATGATATACCATCTCACGCATATACCGCAGAGCAACACTACGGTATTCTGATGTCATGTAGTATCGGTGAAGTGATTTTGATTTTAGACTGAACCCTTTGGTGCCCCCAGGTGTTTTGGTGTCCCTGTTAACTGTCTCCTCTATCGTTTGATCAGCTGGGATTCTACCGAAAGGATTCTGGCCTCCTCGTTGGACTGAGAACCCTCCACTTATGAAATGGTCATGTATCTCTGGGTGACTTGATGGAAGTTGTGACATCTGAGCAAAATATATCGGTAGATAACGAGAATAGTTTATTTTGTCATATGCAAATGCCCAAGGGATCAATTGCCTGATGTAGCTCAGATGCAGTAGCCAATCTCCCTCTCTTGATGCCCGTATCAGACCTAGCATGATGTCGACCATATCAACATATGACATCCAGAAGCTGGCTAATTCACCTCTACTGCCATCTCGCAAATTTTGCAGGAATATGTCAAAAAGATGGAGAATACGTTTGACACTAGGTTTGTCAAGGACTGCATTCACAGAGTCTTGATTGATGTCATCACATGTCAGTTCAATGCATTGAATGGCATCATCTAAGATGACAACATCTGCCATGTGATTGGTTTGCAACCATGGGATGAATTGCTTCCATGCCAATCTTAGAATGGTTTCATAGACTAGCTTGTGAAGTCTGACCGCTCTATTGTATTGATGTCCGTCCATCACTGCTTGCACAGAGCCCTGAGCGATTATCCCAGATTCTACAGCAAGTTCTCGCAGACCTGCATCTTGAAAACGCTTGCCTATGGTGGATTGGAAGTTCATTATTGTATGGAAATCGCCCATCCTGAGAACAAGACCGCTAAAATTTTCAGGGTGCTTCCAAACAATCTCAGCACTCTTTGCATACAATGCTTGATCGAACACTAATACCATGCTAGACAGCTGCAATTCACGTCTGATCATCTCAGACTGAATCAGAATTTCAAAAACAGTTGACATCTCTGTTGCTGGTGCATTTATAGTTCGTAGATAACTTATGGTGTTAGGCATAACATTGACATTGTTACGAGCCAGAATGTTGAATCCTGTCCAGCTCGGCACAGTACCATCTTGTTGGCGAAATATCATCCATAACCGATTCTTTAACTGCGCTTCTGTAACTGCATCTGTAGCATTTGGTTCAATCGAAATAATTGGTGCTGGACCAACCCGTTCCCCAGAATTGTACTGAGGAAGAGGGGCCTCTTCAATGTCGATGGATCTCTTTTTGCTTTTTGTAACAGGTGTTTTCGGCTGTTCTTGTATGGGTCCAATAAACTTGTCCTGGATTGCAATGCCGTTCACACGGTGTGAAGTTCCGCCACCACTCAGTGTTTCTTCAAGTTTATCAATATTGTCCCACACAAGGGTAGTGGCCTGCAAAACCAGAACGCTGGCTGGCAGACTGACCTCAGATATGGAGCCAAACTTCTGCATACACAATGCTGTCTCTATTTGCTCCATCATTGAGTATGAGATACAATGTCCAAGTCTGTTAAGAATTTTAATGAGCTCAACATTTCCTGTGATACACTTGACCACAAGAGCCAACAAGATATGTTTTGGTGGACGACGCCTACCGTCAGTAACCGCATATATTAAATCTTGGCCTATTGAGCAAACCTGCCTTTCGACACGAACATTAGAGTTTGTTCTACCTTGCTGACCTGTTATGATCATTTGCAGAAAATGTGTAACTGCATTAGGTATGTGTGCGGATTCAGCAGTGAGTTCTGATGGTTGTGGTGGCCAATCTTCCATTAATCTCTGGTTTCGAATAACAGTACGCATTTGTAAGGCAGCTTTGGTTACTACTGACATAGGGTCACTTTCTGATGCTTGTAATGCATTTATTGTCATCTTCAGTTCCATGTTATCTCTGGCAAGTTCATCCCTTGACAAGGTATCAGGATATACTAACAATTTGCCACTGTCATTTTGAACAAAATGAAGCAATCCACCAAACTCGCTCTCCAATCTGCGGCGGATATGCTTTTTGGTGGAGTCCTTTACCTCCACATTGCCGGACATTTTCATTGATAATTGTAGTCGCAGTGTCATATCAGTCAGATATATCACTTTGGGCTTTTGAATGATTTCATTTCGAATGAATTTGAATAACTCATTGTATGAGAGTTTCTCAGCAGCCTGGTAGACAGATTCGTCAGTTTCCATATGGGCAATGTCACCATTGTCACTGCAGCTGGCAGGTACCTTCTTTTCTCTTGTATAATGACGAAAGCATGACCTATGGTAATGGCCCTTGCAGCTACAAGATCCATGCTAAGAACAGCAAGAATTATTTGGTCCATCTTTCGTATGGCAACCTGTCTGATTGTTGAGTCAGCCCGTAGCTGAGTACATTGTACAAGTCTTTCCTTAGAATGCTGCCCCTTCAGGTATTTGTTACTGTTTTGACAAAATATGCACTTTGCTTCATAAACTCGAGAAGAGCTTGGCTCCTGCCTCAGTGCCACTTGTCGGGAATGTTCAGCCATGTCTACATTTTCCCCGGGTTCCGTGGTACATAATCGATCAAGGTTCCTTTTTAATGTGAAAACACTGCGGCATTTACGATGATATTGCACAGGTGGGATATGTCCCTCAGCCAGGTCCACTGCGTTAGTCAGAATAGGCTGATGGTTTCTGATTTCTGCTGCCCTTAACAATGTCTGCCATGACTGCAAGTCCTTTGGTGACACCAGTTTAGAATCGTCATCTGTACAGTGGATCAAGCAGTCTGTACACAACCGCTTTGGTGGAATTAGACCATCTTCCTCCATTCTCAATGTGCCTCAGTCTGGAAAGATATAAATGGATAAATGCCCATTACCAACCATGCATACCTGACAAATGTGTGTAAAAACTATGAATGTATTGATTTTTCATTTTTTCATTGTTTTTGGAATTTTTTGGAAAATTCCAAAAAAAATGATATTCTCCTACCAGAAAAATTCCCTATTTTGACATGTGATCTTGTGCTTATATGTTACTAAAAAACTACCTTGGGGTCTAAGGAAATGATTTCAGCTGAAACTATTCAAATATATTGAATTGTTACTGAGATATGAATTTTTTAGAAAATAGTGTAAAAAACACCTTTTGTGCCCCAGAACGGCCGTTTCCATGGCAACCAGACAAAAACCGTAATGTAAACAACCTGAAAAAATCAATACTGTTAAAAAATAATAATAATAATAAACCACCTTTAGAGGCCATTTTTCCCCGCAAGCGGGGGTTGGCCTTTTTCGGGAACCGTGGTTGTTGTTGTTTTTCGGTCCCCTTTTTGAAGCAATGTTTTACGGCCGGATGCCCTTCCTGCCGCCAACCCTTTTTGTCGCCTTTTACCTTTAACGACAAACAGGGAATTACCAGTGAACTGGTACTCAAGTCTGGACTCAAGTTTTCGAAAAAATCAATACTGTTGATAGTTATTAATTTCAACTGTCAAAAGTAATTTCCTGTCACAAGTATTTTTTTTATTTTTCTTCGAAAAACTGGATTTTGCCCCCAAAATACACATTTTCCCTCCAAAATACTATAAAGCTACCAATTTGGAATGGATATCATATCAAAATATATGCCCCATCTTCTTTACAAAAAATATAGTGAGCCTATGTATAGTGAGCCTAAATATAGTGAGCCTTGACCAGCCCATCTTCTTTACAAAAAATATAGTGAGCCTTTGTCCCCCCGACTGGTACCGAAAAGTCAATTTTGAGTGATTGGCCCATGGACTATTGTTCTCAGCTACTAACAGTGTGCAAAACCTTGATCCGCAGGAGTCATTGAATACGGTTTCCTCCTGTGCACCTGTGCTGCTGCTTCCCCTTTTGACTCTCTGGAATCTTAGGCCCTCTGTGTCATTGGACTCTTGTGTCAGGATTTGGTTCTTGCTCACCGTGGGCAGGTTGTGTCTTTGCGGTGTTTTTGTTGCCTCTATTCTGGTCTTGTCCCTCCTGCCCTCTCACCTTTCCACCAAGCCTGTTTCCCTCTAGGTCACGTGTCTACCAGAAACAGTTTCCTTGCTTTTCTCTCCATGTCTAAACTCGACCTTCACCCCCATTCCTTCAGACACCTCTTGTCTCACCTGTTGAACTGTCTTTCCTGAGTCTGTTGGCCCGAGCTCTTCCTGACAAAATGTCGATCTGCTGCACCCACCACCACCCAATGCTCTCTCCCATTTCCACTACTGGACGTTACGACACCCCCTGAGACCCCGTTCGCACTCTTCTCTTGGAAATCCTCTCCTTGTGCCATGGTACATCCGTCTGCTGTTATCCCACCACTTCTTCCCCATGTTGTGCTTATTCATTGCCATCTGTCCTTCTGCTCTTCCACGAGCCTCGACACCTGGATACCTGTATTGCAGCTGTATTTGAAGCAATTGTAGAAGTGGAACATTCAAATGAGGGTCTGTTTTACACATCGTGTTGTTTTTTTAGGTCCGTTTTACGCATCATGCCAATTCTTAAATTGGAAATAACATCTTATGAGGAGGTGGATGGAAGCATTATGCAAAGCAACCCGATCGAGATAGAAGTCGATGGCGCCGCATTGCAAATCCCCCCGCTTCCCTCCAGAGCAAAGTTGAAAGATGGCAAAAGTTCCACCAGGAATCACCCAATATCAAATTTTGAGTTATATTTTTCCCCGTCTTGACCTCAAGTCCCCACCCTTTAGGGTATGAACCCGGGGGTCAAATCCAAAAATCATTATATATATTCCATGCTTCTCCCAATGTTGATTTCATACACAAAGTTTCATTTTGAAGTGTTTGAAAATGTACCCATAATTGCATTTTTTGGTATTTGACCTTTGACCTCATCCCAGGGGGTGGAGCCAAAAATGATACTGCTCCCACAACTTATTGCCATGTGTTGATCATAAATAGCAAGTTTGATGAATTTCTGCACAACCGTTTAGGAGATAGCGTGATGGACAGACAGACCTCCGATTACAAGATCCCCCGACCCCAACCCCACACTCCCCAGTTTTTTATATATATATTTTTAAACTCAACGGGACGGTAGTCTCAAATGGTCATGATGAGTCCTCGTGTTGGTGTCTGGTTGACGATGTTCATCAAATCGTTAATTTGTTGGAATCTTGGTTTGATTGGCTCCTCTGAGCAGGATTTTATTTTAATCCTAGCCAAGTAAGCAGGCCGTCGGGGGTTAGTGACTACTAGCAGCACCTGTTAATGAGTGTCGGATATGATCGGAGGATGTCAGTCCCTGAGATGAGTTCATCACATACTGAACCCTCCGGCGTCACATACTGAACCGAACGTCTGTCATCGTCGTCGTCTGTTAACTTTTCGACGTTAACACTCCAGCATCCACAAATATCAACCGATTCTGATCAAACTCGACATGCAGCATCCTTACCCCAAGGACCAGGTTGGTTTTACATTTCAGCCTGATCCGTTGAAAAATGGCGGACTTAGGCGACCATTTTGTTTTTGGTCATGAAAACGACGTTAACACTAGCGTCCACAAATATTAACAGATTTTGATCAAACTTAGAGTGTTTAACCCTTACCACACAAGGTAGGTTGCTATTACATTCCAACCCGATCCGTCACAAAAAGGCCGCCATCGGCCGCCATATTGTTTTCAGCTCCGAAACGACATTAAGACTTTAACGTCCGCAAATATTTATGGATTTTGATCAAACTTGGTGTGTGAGACTCTTACCACACAAGGATACAAGGGCCTTAAAATTATTACACAAGGTTGTTGGCTTTTCATTTAAGTCAAATCTAGTACAGACAACTGACCTACTTTAAAGTTGGCCAGTCAGTTCAGTTGAGTTCTGCTTCCCTGGAAGCTCTCGTTTTCAAACAGCGTGAGGATAAATATCCCTCATTTTGTGCTTACAAAAATAAATTCCCAACTGATGTCTAGTTCATTTTTTGAAGTATAACCTTCCCTTTGTTGCGTTTTATTTTGTCAATGAAAGTACTTTTCCCACTTGTGCGTTCACCGGTAAATCCAAAGGGACTTCATTTAAATCCGTATATTTATAAGTCATGGATTCTAATAATTTCTATCAAATAGGTGAAAGGGTTTGAGCGAATTTGCTCTTTCGAGCTTGTTATGCCTCCACCGTACATCCTGGGGGAGGCTGCTCCCATAGCAATGGCTGCCATAACAACCAGGCGGCTCGACACAGTGGGGCGGTTACGGTCTTGGACAAATCGGGATGTACGTTACACTAACCATTTTTTTAAGTGCATCGCAGAATATTGAAGATGCCAATTGTGTATCTGATGCGTAGAAATCCTTGGATTTGCATCGTATTGTGGCGCGAGTGGGTTGTTGCCTTTGCTGTTGTGGCATCTCATTGGCATTCATACGGGCTCGAAGGCCGAGATCAAGGGCAATGGACTCCCCGAACGAAGGACACTCGGATAAATCCTGCAGACATGACTTGCTTCGTTAAACAGGGTTTTATTTTGAACTTCCTCCTTCCATTTCCTTCCCGTATTATCTCGATGCTACCAAGAGGTCGCCATTCCAGTACAATACGGTAACGAGCGTCACCTTCGATGTCCATCCATTACTGGGATGGGAAGAAGCATTTTCTGCCAATTCTGGTCGCAGGCGGCAAAGTAGATGAGCTTCCCGACAATGTAACACTGCCATCTTCATTTAATATGATATCTATCTGAACCCAAATGCTTGCACCGCTGACCTCGTTCCTATAGATTCTGAACGAGGCAGCATTGCTTCACAAAATCCTGCTTTTCTGTTGATCTTTTTCCTGGTTTTCTTTTTAAGTTAATGTCGATTTGACAACAGTCTGCTTCACCCCAAAATTGTACCGTGGCATGTGCCATCTGCCCCAAGCTATGGCAGCCCTGGCATCAAGCGGCATTTCGTCACATGTCCTTCGACAGAGGTCATTTTCTTCCTTCTGTGTCCTGGAGGTCTTCTTTTTTTTTTGCTTCACTGGTTGAGAAGTCTTTGAGATGTCCCTCCTTGATCTGACATTGTCAGTGTTACCTTGATGACCTCTAAATCAGTTTCCTAGAGTGAGCACCAATAGGAAGTCTCTGAGATGTACCTCCTGGATCTGACATTGTCAATGTTACCTTGATGACCTCTAAATCATTTTCCCAGAGTGAGCACCAATAGGAAGTCCCTGAGATGTCCCTCGTTGATCTGACATTGTCAGTGTTACCTTGATGACCTCTAAATCATTTTCCCAGAGTGAGCACCAATGGGAAGTCTCTGAGATGTACCTCCTGGATCTGACATTGTCAATGTTACCTTGATGACCTCTAAATCATTTTCCCAGAGTGAGCACCAATGGGAAGTCTCTGAGATGTCCCGCCTTGATCTGACATTGTCAGTGTTACCTTGATGACCTCTAAATCAGTTTCCCAGAGTGAGCACCAATGGGAAGTCTCTGAGATGTCCCGCCTTGATCTGACATTGTCAGTGTTACCTTGATGACCTCTAAATCATTTTCCCAGAGTGAGCACCAATGGGAATGGCTAAATCATTACTGAAACAGATTTGCTCAGGGTAAAGTTTCTACAATAACTTGTACCTTCAAAGTAAATTGGCAAATTTGATTGATTTATTATTTATCAATTTTGCATCACAAGTATTATTTTGTTGCTTATGTCGAGCTCTCGTGCTGTCTTCTTTTCATCCCTATTTATCCATACATTTGCTGGTGGACATTCACCTGGGAATGGAGCAGAACCTTTTGATAAAGAAGCATTTATTACTTGACCCCCTTTCCTGCCCCCCAAACTCCGAGCCCCCCAAGTAACGCTACCTCACCCCGAGTCAGTTCTGATACCCTTTCCTCTTTGTCTTTTTGTTCTTTCCACCCACATCACGATCGCTTTGTTTCGTGTGACCTTGGGCTGCACCTCAAGGTCTGTCACAGCCAATTATGGAGGTTGGCCTACAAATACAAAATTGGTCTGTAGCTTTCTGCCAACCGTTGCACTGACGTCACGACTGTGGGTAATTGCACTGACGTCACGGTTGTGGAGTTGGAAGGCAGCTTCACTCAGACATATATTGATGTTGTTCACAACGAGCGTATCCCTGACATGTCCTGTTCTCGCACTTTGCTTGCTTTTGTTTTTTTCCAGCACCCACCAATCACAGTTATTGATCAGTGATCAGTGATCGATTCCAAAGCAGGATGAAATTTCTCATTTCCACAAAATGCAAAATTCATGCTGGAACAACCCAATCGCCAACTTCCATTTCTGGAATAGTAAAGATTGATAATCCAAATCCCATTTCTCTTCCTTCCCACTTCTCCCACTCCCTACAAATTTTCCCCCTTTCCCCCTTTCTTCATTGCTTATTCTTCCACACTATTTGCATTTTCCACTTAGACTAAAATACCATTAAGATCTTTCATTAACCATCACTGAGGTTTATAAGAAACCCCTCATGAAACACCTTTTTTGTACCTTGTCTCCGTGCCCTGTGATGCCACGTAATGCTTGGAATGATCTCTTCCAGAGAAAACCGTCCTCTGAACGTGCACGTTTTGGACTCGATGACCTGTACCCTGAAAGGCCGAAAGAAGACCATCTCGGTGCAAAGTGTCCCCGGCCTCGCGCTGCCGGAATTTCGCAAGAATGGCTCAGGATTCTGCCTGGCGTGGGAAGGCTAGACGTATACCTGGCATGTCATGGCTACATGTATGTTGTCTGACATTGGATTGGTAAATGTACGTGTGTCTGGCAGGGGATGGCTAGATGTATGTTTGTCTTGGACAGGATGGCTCGTACGTGTCTTTCACAGGATTTCTAGTTGTGTGTCTGAAGTGTGTCAAAGTATTGTTCATGTGTGTTTCGCATGAGAAGGCTTGACGTGCGCCTGCCATCCAATTGCTGATATTTGTCTCTTACAGGATTGCTAGATGTATGTCTGGCACTGGATGGCTGGACATGTACCTGGCACTGGATGGCTGGGCATGTACCTGGCACTGGATTGCTCGGTGTGTGTCTGCCACCAGTTGACTAAATGTATGTACCTCTGACATGGGATGATTAGATGTAGGTGTGCGTGGTATGAGATAGATACATAACGGTATAACTGCCATGAGGGGGATTGCTGGATGTATATGTGACTGCCATTGGGGGATTGAATGAATGAATGAATGATCGTTTTAAGGCCATTTTCCCCGCTAGAGCAGGGGTTAGCCTTGCGGGCCCCATGACAATCATGGTTCCCTGTTTGAGGCAATGTTTTTATGGCCGGATGCCCTTCCTGGCGCCAACCCTTAGTCGCCTCTTATGATGCGTGGGGATACGGTGTACCTATTCTAAGCCGTGGTACACACCGGGATCATTCATCCCAGCAAGCTGGTACTCAATTTGCCGACCTCGGAAGGATGACAGGCTGAGTCAACCCCCCTGGTGTTAATTTTGCGATCGACCGGGATTCGAACCCAGGATCCTAGGATCCCAAGCCGGCACCCTAACCACTAAGCCAACACCAGGGGGGATTGCTGGATGTATATGTGACTGCCATGGGGGGGATTGCTGGATGTATATGTGACTGCCATGGGGGGATTGCTGGATGTATATGTGACTGCCATGGGGGGATTGCTGGATGTATATGTGACTGCCATGGGGGGATTGCTGGATGTATATGTGACTGCCATGGGGGGATTGCTGGATGTATATGTGACTGCCATGGGGGATTGCTGGATGTATATGTGACGGCCATGGGGGGATTGCTGGATGTATATGTGACTGCCATGGGGGGATTGCTGGATGTATATGTGACTGCCATGGGGGGATTGAATGAATGAATGAATGATCGTTTTAAGGCCATTTTCCCCGCTAGAGCGGGGGTTAGCCTTGCGGGCCCCATGACAATCATGGTTCCCTGTTTGAGGCAATGTTTTTATGGCCGGATGCCCTTCCTGGCGCCAACCCTTAGTCACCTCTTACGATGCGCAGGGATACGGTGTACCTATTCTAAACCGGGGTACACACCGGGATCATTCATCCCAGCAAGCTGGTACTCAATTTGCCGACCTCGGAAGGATGACAGGCTGAGTCAACCCCCCTGGTGTTGATTTAGCGATCGACAGGGATTCGAACCCAGGATCCTAGGATCCCAAGCCGGCCAGCTATGATCCCATGGCCGTGTATATGTAACGGCCATGGGGGGATTGCTGGATGTATATGTGACGGCCATGGGGGGATTGCTGGATGTCAGTGCGTGTGTCACGGGATTGCTACATGTCAGTGCGTGTGTCACAGGACTTCTAGATGTTTGTTTAGTACGTGAAGGTTAGATGTGCACCAGTCATGGGATGACTAGATGTATGTGTCTGGTGCTGGATGACTCCACATTTACCTGGCACTGGATTGCTCGGTTTGTGTCTGCCACTGGTAAAGTAAATATATGCACCTCTGACATTGGATGGCTGGATGTCAGTGTACCTGGTACGAGATGGCTAGATGTTGGTGTACCACGTACAAGATGGCTCAATGTCAGTGTACCTGGTACGAGATGGCTAGATGTTGGTGTACCACGTACGAGATGGCTAGATGTCGGTGTACAACGTACGAGATGGCTAGATGTCGGTGTACCTGGTACGAGATGGCTAGATTTTGGTGTACCACTTATGAGATGGCTAGATGTCAGTGTACCTGGTACGAGATGGCTAGATGTTGGTGTACCACGTACAAGATGGCTCGATGTCAGTGTACCTGGTACGAGATGGCTAGATGTTGGTGTACCACGTACGAGATGGCTAGATGTCGGTGTACAACGTACGAGATGGCTAGATGTCGGTGTACCTGGTACGAGATGGCTAGATGTTGGTGTACCACGTACGAGATGGCTAGATGTTGGTGTACCATGTACGAGATGGCTAGATGTCGGTGTAACACGTACGAGATGCCTAGATGTCGGTCTACCTGGTATGAGATGGCTAGATGTTGGTGTACCACGTACGAGATGGCTAGATGTTTGTCCGTCAAGCTTGGGATGCCTAGATGTATGTCCGTCTGACTTGGGATGCCGAGATGTATGTCTGTCTAGCTTGGGATGGCTAGATGTTTGTCTGTCTGACTTGGAATGCCGAGTTGTATGTCAGTCTGACTTGAGATGTCGAGACGTATGTCAGTCTGACTTGGGATGCCGAGATGTATGTCCGTCTAGCTTGGAATGCCGAGATGTATGTCAGTCTGACTTGGGATGCCGAGATGTATGTCCGTCTAGCTTGGGATGGCTCGATGTTTGTCCGTCTGGCTTGGGATGGCTAGATGTATGTCCGTCTGGCTTGGGATGCTTAGACGTATGTCCGTCTGGCTTGGGATGCCTAGACGTATGTTCATCTGGCTTGGGATGGCTAGATGTTTGTCCGTCTGGCTTGGGATGCCAAATGTATGTCCGTCTGGCACGGAATGGCTAGATGTGTGTGTCTGTCTGGTTTGTCTGTATAACTGCTCCTAAAGTATGGGGAAGATGAATTCTTCTCAAAATATATTTTCTGAAGGAACACAATATTTTAAGATGTATCTACTGCATTACAATTTCCACCTTTATTTTACCTGGTATTTTCACTGTACAAAACTCTCGACCACAAGCGGGCTTTGAATTCTGCATTTTTTTTTCATTACGGACGTTTGTTGTTTTATTTTTAGTGACAGTTTAAGGAAAGTGAACTTGCATGACAATAAAAGGGTCTGGATCCATTTATTTTAGAACGAATCACCTAAACCGGGCTGCGCAGGTTTAATTTTCCGTTTTAATTTTTATGATCGTCATTTGCTTCCGAGTTTGACAATTTAATTTGTCCAGAGAAATCTATTTTGTATTAAGGATTGCACTGGAAGGTAATGCATTGCAAAGCAGGGCCGTGGCACCGGTCACGATAACTAGTGCATGCTCGTATGACGGTGATGTTTTCTTGTTTTCATCATGAATCCCTCACACGATGCTAAAATTGATGTGAAAGTAACCCCCATATGGACACGTGATTTTGCACAAGTCTGCCCTATGCTGGTGGCACGGGGGGACGAGCAAGGCCTCAAAGGCCCAATGCTTTCAGTTTCTAGACCAGAAATGGCAGCATACTCCAGCTGCAGCACCACCACACCGTTTGATAGCTTTGACTAGTTGTATAAATCAAGATTGTACTTTGAGTCACTTTAAAAGTGCACATTTAATTAACGCTTTATGGGATGCTCCGCACTAACTCCGAAATGATGTGTGCACGAGGATACTTTTATCATCTTTCCTTCCCTTGGTACAATTGTGAGGCCTTGACCTTCTCTGAATGTCCTAAGATTTTTGCAAAGTTGTTGTTTCGGCGAGTCGGCATCGTTGGTGACGAGTTGTTGCCCGTGCGCCGCCATTTTGTTTTTGTATGAGGAGTGACGAGTTGCTGCCCACGCGTCGCCATTTTGTTTTTGTATGAGGAGTGATGAGTTGTTGCCCATGCGCCGCCATTTTGTTTTTGTATGAGGAATGCCACGTTAAAGGGACGACCCCCTATCCAGGATTTCTGGTACTGCTCGTAATGCTTCCTGCCTTGATCCCGTCACAATGCTTTGATCACGTGATTCGCTCAACAAACGAGGTGCACTGGAACCATTGTTCACATTGTATTTGTGATTCTACAAAACAATGACATTTTAGCAGAACGCCACCAATAAAATAGTTTAAATTGCACTTTGAGAACAGTGATCACAAACCCTGTATGTTGTACAAATACATTGAAATGTTTCGTAGTTTGGCAAAATCTATAAGTGTGACCTGGACGACCATTCGCTGAACTGTTACGTTTAAGGACGGTCGAGTCTTTGTCCTTCCCTTTGAATAAACCCATGGGGATGAAAAACGTTTTTCTCGTTTTCTTTTAAACCCTCAAGGAGAAACCGGAAGCGGAAACTGCGCCGAGACGACGCTTCACATTGAAAAAGAAAGACCTATTGAACTACGGCCCAAAACGACGGATGACCTTAAAACACCGAACATGAAACTGAACACCTCCGGGTCACGTGACGAGTCCGCAACATTTCCAGTATTTCCATTCCGAGTCGGGGTGTTCGCCATTTTGTCTCACGGGTCACACGGACGTGACCTTGGTTGTTCTGCCTCTCCACCGCATCCCCGACATCCTCTTGACGATGACCTTAAACGACCTTGACGATGACCTTAAAACACCGAACATGAAACTGAACACCTCTGGGTCACGTGACGAGTCCGCAACATTTCCAGTATTTCCATTCCGAGTCGGTGTGTTCGCCATTTTGTCTCACGGGTCACACGGACGTGACCTTGGTTGTTCTGCCTCTCCACCGCATCCCCGACATCCTCTTGACTATGACCTTTAAACGACCTTGACGATGACCTTAAAACACCGAACATGAAACTGAACACCTCCGGGTCACGTGATGAGTCCGCAACATTTCCAGTATTTCCATTCCGAGTCGGTGTGTTCGCCATTTTGTCTCACGGGTCACACGGACATGACCTTGGTTGTTCTGCCTCTCCACCGCATCCCCGACATCCTCTTCTTCAACACTTTGACGAATCGTCCTCATGAGTAGATGGAGTCACCTGATCACTCCAATGAGCACCGTCTTCCTGCCAGCAGGGATTGAAAGGACAGACCCTCCATTTTCCTCATCTTTTTTGTCATTTCCTCATCTTTTTTGTCATTTCCTCATCTTTTTTCATTTTCCTCATCTTTTTGTCATTTTCCTCATCTTTTTTGCCATTTTCCTCATCTTTTTTTGTCATTTTCACCCTATCTAGTGTATTCTACATCTTCATGAATCGCTCGTTTATTCGTCCTCGTGTTCTCCAGATGAAGACCTCAATACACAAGCGAGATCCATGAGGAATGGTCACGTGATTTCTGTGGCTCTGACTAACGCAGTGTGGAGACTTCTGTCGAACAATACTTCCTTGAGAAAAGGTCAAATCTGTCCAGTGACCCCTTCCTTTAGCACGAGACACGTCCGTGACTCACTATATTGTGTCTTCATCCATAAGGTTGGCAGATGTCCACGGGTCCGCCGAACGGACGTCTTATTGCACCAGACGAGAAAGAACTGGGTATAGGAGACACGAAGACCCATTATCGATCGAGCGAGAGGCTCCAGTGCGCGGGAACCTCCCGGACTCCCTCCTCCTTGAGCTCCGAGAACACCTGCGTGAAGTAGTGCGGGTCCGCGTTGAGACGCAACATCTTCCCGCTCAGGAGGCCGATGACGCGCAGACAACGGTCCCAGAAGGCGTCCCGGCTGCTCTCCACCAGGAAGGGCTTCAGCGGGTACGAGATCTCGTTGCCCATGTACGAATAGGACAGGTAGAGGCACGTGAGCACGGCGGCACGGAGCTCGCGCTCGCTGCTCGTGTGCGCTCCCACCGCCTCGCGGCACAACAGGTACACGAAGACCACGTTGGCGGGGGTCACGAAGGCCTGGTCCTGCCAGCCCTGCAGGAGCAGCGACCGGTCCACGGCCCGCAACCACAGGGCCGGCTCACCTGGAGCCAGGTGCCGCAGGCGGGAACACCGACGGCACAAGAAGGTGCCCAGACAGCGGAGGAGTTCGCTCGTGGACGCCTGGACCACGACCCTCCTCGGGGGGCTCCGGGCCGAGGCGACCCCCGCTCGCTTTCCCGAAACGAGCTGCTTACAGGGTGCGCTTGGCTCGGTAGCCTGTGGTGGGATAAGGACAAGGACATCGACAAACATGAAGGGCTCCTCCGGACAATAAATCGCGCAAACCCAGAGGCATCACCAAGGTCCACCGTCGACCTTCCCCAAATCCCGTCATTAAACGAGCGACAAAACGTCCTTAAAAATCACAAAGCGTTAATCAATTATTCATGGAGCTACTCATCATTTTCCCAACACTTTTGGCTAAATAAGACCATTTTCCATCCGCGAGACCCGTCGGTGCCCACCTGCTGCTGGCAAAACGCGTTGAGGTTCGCACACGAGAAGGACTTGTGCAGGTTCTCGTTATTGATGGTCGGCAAGGAGTCCTGGTTTGGGTTCACCTTCTTCGAGGTTTTCCTTTTGGTGGACGCTGCGACCAGGCGCTTCCAGGTGAGCGCCGATATCAGCATGGAATGCCGCTTCAATCCCTTATCCTTGGCGTTCTTGCCGTTCTGCGCGGCCGTGTAATGGGACACCGAGCTCTGAACACCTTCTTCCAGGATGCGACCCTTGCGGGTGCTCGGAGACAGAGACAGGACGGTGCCCATTGCGCGACGCACCCTCGGCCGGACGGACCCGCCGCACACCGTGAACCCTCCGTGCCGGAGTCCGTGCGCGCGCTGCGAGCGAGATGTTTGGAAAATGGGGCGGAGTCATTTGGGAAATGGGCGGGGCATGTATGGGGACACGCCTCCCTGGTCCAGCGCGCACGCTGCGAGCGGGATGTTTGGAAAATGGGGCGGAGTCGTTTGGGAAATGGGCGGGGCGTGTATGGGACACGCCTTCCTGGTCCAGCGACTCTCGCTCGGCTGGGTTTGGACATGTGACGTTGTCCCAGACACTGTCTAATTATGGTAATGGATGCAGCTGCTTCCAGCCTGGAACGTGTCGGATACTTCCCATTTTCACTACCCGTCCCCACTACCAAAACTGCTGTTTATTTTGTCCCTTCGTGCCGCCATCGAGAAGAAGCGAGGGGTGGGGCCCTGGGGGCTCCTCGTTAACATGGAAATTGATTATGATGTCATTCCTTTAAACATCATGAATGATGATGAATACAATCGTTAATGTTATGCTGTCTTAACCTCTTCATGTTGCATGTCTTACATTATATTTATGCATTTTTCCCCCGGCAATTTTATGTTCACCCCACGTACGTCATTGATTTGTGCGTACGTCATACATGGACGACCCCAGTTGGCGTTTATGAGCCGGAGACCATCGTGATTTTGTACTACTTGGTGTTAAAACCATAGATCTCATGCAATGTTGTTTGAAAGCCAAACCGAGTCCCATTGTCGTGATACGGTAGTATGACGTCATCAAACCAAATCCCAGTGTCGTGATACGGTAGTATGACGTCATCGCCGATAAGTGGTCTTACTAATCAAAAATGAAGGAATCTCCTCAAGGCCATTGGACATTTTGTTCAAAACAATTGGGTGTGAATTACTTACAATATTCAGCGTTTCATTTACTCGGCTTCCCTCGAGGTGTGGATTAATAAGGTGCAGGTAAAGGTGACACTTGCACACCAACATTGCTTCATCGCACAATACCATTGGATCAATGCATGGACACCAAACCTTCGGACAGGTTATGCCTTACTCTGCAATCTTGATGTGGAGGTGGTCCAGGTGGCACCTTGACCCATTTAACGTGGAGCCACAAAGGGAGTCAACGGTGCAAAGAGGAAAAATGAAGGTAAAGAAGAGGTGAGGAGAAATCCTCCAATTTGGAAGGGTGGTGATGAGATTGGGGACGAGCAGAAGGCTGAAAGGTTGGGAATTTGATAATAATGGGAATAACATCGAGAAGACACTCGTATGTCTGGGCAAAGGTCAGTATCACGTGATGTGCTTCCACCTGTTGGTGAGTCGTGTCATGACGTTCAGCACATGGTCTCCACATCATCCAAGAATCGGAGGTGAAATGTGGGGTCAGGTTCACCATCACCGGCCTAAAACCGACATTAATACTCCATGTACCGATGTACCACCGCCTTCGCCTTGTACACTCAGACAAGTTTGGGTTATCGAGAAGAAAGCACCGCACAAAATGGCCGACGCGAACCCGAGTTTTCTGACAGCTTGAAAACATCTTCCATTGCACGATGTTTTTTTCTGATAACTATTGAACACCTGTGGGCTGGAACGAGAGTACAATTGCTATCGTGTTAATCCTGCCATACCTGTGTATGAATTCCGTAATGCCAAGCCACGATGGAATGCGATATCCTGGCATTAGTGTTCATTTCCAGTCCGTTTCTGCAAGATTTAATGCAGATAATATAATCAACAATCATTATAATCAACTGTGTAACTCTTATAATACACTAGTACTAGTAGGCCCGCGTCTGTCAGAAACCCACGGAATTCAGACATGTGACATTTGGACATCTTGAATTAGATGCTTCATGTAGCGTTTTCCAAAATGGATGCTGCAGATCCAGAAACGACGTCATGTAAATCATTTAGTTACGTCACATAACATGTGAATATATGTTCATGCGCATGTGAAATAGTTTGTTTATGAATCCTGTATTTTCACACTAATCAGCCCAGAAAACTCAGCTGAAAACTGAAATTAGGTACAACTTCCATTTTTTTCCCCGCTGTTTTCTATAAATGGCCAACAAAAGGACAGGTTGGCGTTTTTTATTAAAACAAATATTGTTGACTATATTTTCTTTCCTCGACATGGATTGTAATCAAAACGTAACTTTATTTCACGATAGACAATGCGTTGTTCAGTTTTTAATTGTATATGAACTCGGCAGTCGTCTTGAAAGTAGGAAAGTTTTTTTGGGGTGGTGTATAGGCAATACACCGCTGCCTCAATTTCTCCCAATCAAAATCTTGCATTGCCTCATTTTCTCTGTACAGGTTCTAATCAAAACGTAACTCTATTTCACGATAGACAATGCGTTGTTCAGTTTTTAATTGTATATGAACTCGGCAGTCGTCTTGAAAGTAGGAAAGTTTTTTTGGGGTGGTGTATAGGTAATAGACTGCTGCCTCGATTTCTCCCAATCAAAATCTTGCATTGCGTCATTTTCTCTGTACAGGTTCTAATCAAAACGTAACTCTATTTCACGATAGACAATGCGTTGTTCAGTTTTTAATTGTATATGAACTCGGCAGTCATCTTGAAAGTATGAGTTATTTTAGGGGTGGTGTATAGGTAATAGACCGCTGCCTCGATTTCTCCCAATCAAAATCTTGCATTTCCTCATTTTCACTGCACAGGTTGTAATAAAAACGTAACTTTATTTCACGATAGACAATGCGTTGTTCAGTTTTTAATTGTATATGAACTCGGCAGTCATCTTGAAAGTATGAGCTATTTTAGGGGTGGTGTATAGGTAATAGACCGCTGCCTCGATTTCTCCCAATCAAAATCTTGCATTGCCTCTTTCTCTGTACAGGTTGTAATCAAAACGTACCTTTCTTTCCTCAAAACATTACCTTACTTTCATGATAGAAGATGCGTTGTGCACATCTGTAGACTGACGCTCTAGGCCAGAAGCCCACGAGTAGTGACCAAAATGGCAGACGTATGATTTGATTTTTTGAGGTCACAAATGTAGGTGGAGTCAGACGGATCGATAAAGTTACAGAGCAACAGACTGGCCAAGAATATTATCGTAGATTTATAACCAACAAAAATTGGGGGAAAAGGCATCAAACCATGCAAGAACAACAAGAACAAAGATCTACCAAGCAAGGCCGAGTGATTGGAATGACTTTATAATAACTCACTTATCTGAGCTATTAGAGGGTAGTGAAAATGATGGAAAACAATGAATCCTAACATCCTTCATGGAAACTCAGCCGAAAACGTTAGTTTTAATGCGAGTTATTGAAGAAGAAGAAAATCTAAGCCGTTTCATCAGAATCAATTACACGTCACAGATCAAAATGGCTACAAGAAAATGTCTCAAAACCTACGATCTCGATGGAAAGAAAACATCTACGAGTTACCACAATCATTCGCTACAGTGCAACCTGGGGTGTTGTCGACGGAGAGGATGCTGCGAACAAGTTCACCCATTTGTATACAATGCTACAAAAAAATGTTTGTTTGTTTTTATAACAATCACTTACAGTAGTATCATTACATCTTTAACCTCCTTAGAGTTTCGTGGCGAGTGAGAGCCAATGAACGGTCGTTCCAAGGATCACGTGACGATAAAATGTTTTACGTTCACCAACACACTTGTAGCACCATCACAGCTGCAAAATCAACTTATCAAAAACAATCAAATCCACATCACTTTCCATTTTGTGAGTTTTTCTTTTTGTCGCAATCCAAAAGAAAAACGAGTTAAGCTGGGGTTACACTTGCCCGTAAAGATGGCCGCTGTGTTACACTTGTCCGTAAAGATGGCCGCCGTGTTACACTTGCCCGTAAAAATAGCCGCCGTGTACAATAATCCACACCCGTGTCCATCCCCATACTAAGTCCGTAGTTACACTTGTTCATTTTTAACAGTCGTTTCCCTTTTTGGTGCAAAATAAGTAAATAATGCATTAGCGGTGTGGATGTCATTCCTCCTTTTCACTTTTTCAATGCGGCATGCGTCGTGCGAGTATTTCAAATAGTAAACAACCCAAACTCATCCCGTAACCTCTTGGGATGAACATGGAACGAACACAAAACCATTGCAGAAGCGAGCACGCACATGGCTAAAGGCCCTCACCTTCAAAGTCTAAAAACGTGCACCAACAGTCTCCACTAAAGTGAACAGTCATGCTCATAGACACAGCCCCCCCCAAAAAAACAAGTGCAACCCCAGCCTTAGGCTGTATAAGCTTTCATTGAATGTGCTGCGGAACACATTTTAACATGATCAAAAGAAACCTAATGCAGGAACCACTTTTCAAATGCGATGAAGGCTGGAGGAAGACCGCTGGCGTGCAGTACCGAAGCGGCAAAGTCGATCATGTCCGGGGGGCCGCACACGAAGGCTCGCTCAGCCTTGTGGCCTAATGCTGATAGCGTCGCTGCTGGAATGCGGCCCACTGTCAAGACAGCGAAAAAAAACATTTCCATCAATGGCAATTCCTTGCTGGAGGCATTATGTTTTCAGGTTGTCCATCCGTCCGGCTGTCCGTTCGTCCGGGCGTGATAGGTCTTCGTCACCACAATAACTTGTGAACGGCTGAAGGGGTCTTAGTCAAACTTGGTGCAGGTATGTATAAAAACCACCTTTAGAGGCCATTTTTCCCCGCAAGCAGGGGTTGGCCTTTTTCGGGGACCATGGTTGTTGTTTTTGGGGTCCCCTTTTTGAAGCAATGTTTTACGGCCGGATGCCCTTCCTGCCGCCAACCCTTTTTGTCGCCTTTTACGACAAACAGGGAATTACCAGTGAACTGGTACTCAATTTGCCGACCTCGGAAGGATGACAGGCTGAGTCAACCCCCCTGGCGTTAATTCAGCGATCGACCGGGATTCGAACCCAGGATCCTAGGATCCTAAGCTGCCACCCTAGCCGCTAGCCCAACACCAGGCTGCAGGTATGTATAATGATGTAAAAATTAACTGATTAGATTGTGGGGTCCTGAGGTCAAAGTTCAGAGGACAGTGGTCATGTCAGGTAAAAATGTGATAACTTGTGAACAGCTGAATGGATTTAAATCAAGCTTGATACAAGTATTATAATGATGTAATAATGTGGGAGGAGGCATATCGGTCAATGTTGTGACGTCCAAGAGTGTCGTTCTAGTTATTTACTGTATTATAAAAAGTTGACCACATTTCTGATGATTTTTCATATACTCATACGCATGGGACACGCATGTCAGTGTGTGCATGTGGAAATTTTCAAACGTATTCAAATGAGATATTCACTACAGAAACCAAGATCCCCAACCAAGAAACCAAGACACCCAACAGAACTGGGTGAACCACTCCCCCGCGTGTGACCCACTCCCCCGCGTGTGACCCACTCCCCCGCGTGTGACCCACTCCCCCGTGTGTGACCCACTCCCCCGTGTGTGACCCACTCCCCCGTGTGTGACCCACTCCCCCGTGTGTGACCCACTCCCCGGTGTAGCGTGCGTGATGTGGGAGGGATGGGGGCGGAGAGAGAGGGAGAGGATTTGAGCTCTTGAAGTCACATTTTACATGAGGTGTAATTACACATTTCAAATGTATTTCCCATGTGCACGCACATACATTCACATGTTATCAGAAGTAAATAATTTGTGTAGATTACATCATTTGTAATCCAAGATGGCCACCGCCATGTATGTCTGAACCTTGTGAGCGGAATATGTTGAACAAGTGTTACGCCTAGGTCCCCCGTCGGTGAAGTGATGTGAGTTGACAAAGTGAAAGACGCAAGGTGGCCATCTTGGATTTTGACGTGCCGACCCAATTTTCAATAGCGTTCTTCCTTATGCCGAGATACACCCACACACCAGATTAGAAGTTGGTACTTCGCTTATGTTTCAAGATATTCCGCTCACAAGGTTCAGACATACATGGCGGCGGCCATCTTGGATTTTGACGTGGCGACCCAATTTTCAATAGCGTTCTTCCTTATGCATAGATACACCCACACACCAGATTAGAAGTTAGTAGTTCGTTTATTTTTCAAGATATTTCGCTTACAAGGTTCAGACATATATATGGTGGCGGCCATCTTGGATTTTGACGTGGCGACCCAATTTTCAATAGCGTTCTTCCTTATGCCTAGATACACCCACACACCCGATTAGACGTTGGTACTTCGCTTATTTTTCAAGATATTCCGCTCACAAGGTTCAGACATACATGGCGGTGGCCATCTTAGATTTTGACGTGGCGACCCAATTTTCAATGGCGTTCTTCCTTATGCCTAGATACACCGACACACCAGATTAGACGTTGGTACTTCGCTTATTTTTCAAGATATTCCGCTCACAAGGTTCAGACATACATGGCGGCGGCCATCTTAGATTTTGACGTGGCGACCCAATTTTCAATGGCGTTCTTCCTTATGCCTAGATACACCCACACACCAGATTAGAAGTTGGTACAGTGGAACCTTGACTTACGAGTGCACCAACTTACGAGTTTTCCGAGATACGAGCCGTCGCTCGGGCGGTTTATTGCTTTGAGATGCGAGCCGAGATCCGAGTTACGAGCTTACGCCACCCGCCACCAGGTGGGTTCCGGTCACGTGGTTATCTTGCCGTGCAAGTACAGTATCTCTGCCGTATATCGCTGCTGTTGTGTTTTCGCATGTTGGTTATTTTGGAGCTTACGCCAGCCGCCACCAGGTGGGTTCCGGTCACGTGGTTATCTTGCCGTGCAAGTACAGTATCTCTGCCGTATATCGCTGCTGTTGTGTTTTCGCATGTTGGTTATTTTGGAGCTTACGCCAGCCGCCACCAGGTGGGTTCCGGTCACGTGGTTATCTTGCCGTGCAAGTACAGTATCTCTGCCGTATATTGCTGCTGTTGTGTTTTCGCATGTTGGTTATTTTGGAGCTTACGCCACCCCCCACCAGGTGGGTTCCGGTCACGTGGTTATCTTGCCGTGCAAGTACAGTATCTCTGCCGTATATCGCTGCTGTTGTGTTTTCGCATTTTGGTTATTTTGGAAAATTTCTTAGTTTTAACAATGGGTCCTAAGAAATTGAGTGCCAAGGGCAGTACTGAGAAGAAGAAGAGGATGATGTGCTTGGATATAAAACACGCAATCGTCGAAAAACATGAGCGAGGTGTGCGTGTTGTCGACTTGGTGAGGCAGATGTGAAGGCAGCTGAAGATTTTATTATAACTTTTGCCGAACTGATAGAAGCCGAACGATACATCCCCCAGCAAATCTTCAACTGTGACGAGACAGGGCTCTTCTGGAAAAAGATGCCGAGGAGGACGTATATAACGGCAGAGGAGAAGAGCATGCCAGGCCACAACTTGTTCAGAGTGCCGGCGATAGCTCGCCTTCTCTTTGTGGAAGACACGATGAGATCCTTAACATCCAACAACTAATGGGACGCAAACGGGGCGCCCAGTTTAGCGGTACACACATTGATGAATCACCCTGCCTGTGAAACACCGACATGACAGGTTATAGCTGGGTCGGGATTCAAACCCAGGCTGGACAGTTTAGAGTCAAGTGTGCGTACCTCCAGTCCAGGCCATCCTGCCAACTTGTATGCTGCATACAGGTGAAATATAAAGCGCGAGATATTTTTATATATACTGCATATTTAAAAAAAAATTGGTGTGGTTTTTGGCGGGCTGGAACGGATTAATAGCATTTCAATGCATTTTAATGGGGAAATTTGATTTGAGAAACGAGCAAATTGAGTTACGAGCTCGGTCACAGAACGAATTAAACTCGTAAGTCAAGGTTCCACTGTACTTCGCTTATTTTTCAAGATATTCCGCTCACAATGTTCAGACATACATGGCGTCAGACATACATGGCGGCGGCTATCTTGGATTTTGACGTGGGTTGCACCTACAGACCAAATTAGAATTCGGTCCTTCGCTTACGCACGCACGCCCGCCCGCACGCACAGACGGACGGAGAAAACCATAGTCCCCCTTTCGCTCCGCGGTGCGACGGGGGACAAAAATAAGATTTCGGAGCTGATACTGAGGTTAGTGGTGTAACAACTGGGCACTTCTGTCTTTCACAGATTTCAAACAAAATTTTCACACTTTAATATCTTGGCTTCATGTACCTGTTACGTGTGGCTTCAAATCTTCAGGAATAGGCCTATCCTGCTGGGTTACGTAGAACTGACAATAAAGCTTTTCTGGAAATTCTTCCATGAGTGACAGCAAAGACCTCTGCAAAAAGAGAAAAGCTCAAAATATTTTGTAAAAACAATCAAACTGCTTTTGCCATTAACTGTGACATCATGGATCATTTGTATTCACAACAAATACATATGTATTACCTTTCTAAATATTCAACACGTTTTGCACGGTAGTACATTTTTGAGTGGTTTGCAGTTTGTTCCCATCTGAGCAATTTGCTCATCGTGTTCAGATTCCACATACTATGTTGATTTGTCAATAGTCTCCGAATGTCCTTCTTATTCACATGAAAGTACATTCATATATATTGTGGCGTACACGAAAGCCCACTGGCGTGGTGACATCATTCCGCGCAGCAAGTGGGCAGCGGCCACGCCCGAGGGGTAGGCGTGGCCTCAGGATATACACCGGGCGCGCAGCCCGGAGCGCGCCAGTGCTACAGTGACCTCTTTGGAATAAAGAACTATAAACTTACCGCGTTGTCCGCTTCCTCCTTGGTAGCAAGTCGTGCGCGTAGCACCGCGTGCTTCATTGGTGACCTCCGACATTCAAGTCAGCCGTCGCTGACTACCCGAAACCGCCGCAACAATGGCTACCAACGCGGTCTCCATCAAGCTCCCCGAATTCTGGGAGTCACAAGCCGAAGTTTGGTTCCTGCAGGCGGAAGCCCAGTTCCGACTTTGAGGCATCACGGTGGACGAGACCATGTACTGCCACGTGGTCGCCGCCCTCGGGCCCGGCATGGCCACCCGTGTCGTATCGGTCCTAAGGGATCCACCTGCCGACGGCAAGTACGAGGCGGTCAAGCGTCTCCTCCTCGCCACGTTCGGCCTGACGGTGGACGCACGGGCCGATCGCCTCTTGGACCTCCCCGAGATCGGGGACATGCGACCTTCGGTCCGTATGGACCATATGCTGGCGCTCATGGGCGACGAAACCCCGAACGCTCTATTCCGGGCGTTGTTTCGACGCCAGCTGCCAGCACGAGTCCGCCTCGCTTTGGCTGGTTCTGCGTTAACGGAACCCCGTGCGCTCGCTGCTGAGGCCGACAAATACTACGCGGCTTTGGACACGCAGGCGAGTCTTGGCGCGGTTGCCGCTCCCGAGGCTCCCGAGGCTTTCCCCGATGCACCGCACCTCGTGTCCGCCGTCACGCCCCGCCCACCACCACCGCCGCCGCCGTGAAGAAAACCACGGCCTCCGACGCCGCAGCTGCCCGCCTGGTGTTTCTTCCATGCCAAGTTCGGCCACGAGGCTCGGCAGTGTCGCCCGCCGTGCTCATTCGGCAGGTCGGGAAACGGGCGAGCCGGCACTCGGTGGCAACTGAGCGTCGGCAATTCAAACAGCCTTCTGTATATAACGGACACCTTGTCCGGGCGCCGTTACCTGTGCGACACGGGGGCGCAGGTGAGTGTCGTTCCTGCTGGTACGTCCGACAAGCACACCGCGGGCCGAGGTCCCGCGTTGCTTGCGGCCAATGGTACGTCTATACGCACGTACGGAAAACGCTGTCTCTCCCTGCGGTTTGGAGGTCATGTTTTCCGTTGGTCGTTCGTTACGGCCGACATGCCCATGGCACTGCTCGGCGCGGACTTCTTATGTGCTAATGGATTACTGGTCGATGTAAAGCGCAGAAGGCTTGTCCAGGCTGAGACGTTCAGCTCACTCGCGTGTGCGCTGCCCGCCTCGTTGAGCAGCTCACAGAGCGGATCACCGAGCAGCTCGCCGAGCGGCTTGCTGAGCGGTTCCGTTCAGGTTCATCTGTACGCTTCCGGCAGCGGACGAATTCGCCCGCCTCCTCGCGGGTTTCCCGGCCCTCACGCGGCCCACCTTCTCGGTGGGGACCGTCAAGCACGGGGTGGAACATCACATCCCCACCGCCGGGCCACCGGTCTACGCCCGGGCACACCGCCTCGAGCCGACGAAGCTCGCCGTAGCTAAAGCGGAGTTCGCTACGCTGGAGCGGCTCGGCATCGTGCGGCGCTCCGAGAGCGCGTGGGCGTCCCCGCTCCACATCGTGCCCAAGCCCGGCGGGGGATGGCAACCGTGCGGGGACTACCGGCGCCTCAAAGACGCCACCACCCCCGACCGCTACCCCGTCCCCCACATCCAGGACTTCTCCGCCCGGTTGGCGGGGATGTCCTTCTTTTCAAAGGTGGACCTCGTACGCGGCTACCATCAGGTCCCTGTCAGGCCGGAGGACATCCCGAAGACTGCTGTCATCACGCCATTCGGGCTTTTCGAATTTCTTCGGATGCCCTTCGGTCTGAAAAATGCGGCTCAGGCGTTCCAGCGCCTCATGGACAGCATCTTGCGCGGCTTGGAGTTTTTGTATGTCTACCTGGACGACATCCTCGTCGCCAGCGCGTCCCGCGAAGAGCACCTTCGTCACCTCCGCACGCTCTTCAAACGTCTGGGCCAGCACGGCCTGATCGTGAACCCCGCCAAGTGCCGGTTCGGTGTCGCTGAAATTGACTTTTTGGGGCACCGCGTCACCAGGCACGGGGCCGTCCCCCTACCGGCCAAGGTGGAGGCGGTGAAGGGGTTTCCGCGCCCCCGCACGATCAAGGGGCTCCAGGATTTCCTGGGCATGGTAAACTTTCACCATCGGTTCCTGCCCCGCATCGCCCAGCTCCTGCGCCCCTTACACGAGGCCCTTCGAGGGAAGCCGGGCAAAGGTGACGTTACCTGGACCGAGCAGATGGACGCGGCGTTCTCAGGCGCGAAGCTCGCCTTGGCCAATGCCACCATGCTCGCGCACCCGGCGCCCGATGCACCGATCGCCCTCACCACCGACGCCTCAGACTACGCGGTGGGCGCAGTGCACGAGCAATGGGTGCGTGGTGCTTGGCAACCGCTGGCGTTCTTCAGCCGGCAGCTTCGCCCACCCGATCGCCGTTACAGTACCTTCGACCGCGAGTTGCTTGGGCTTCACCTGGTGGTCAGGCACTTCCGCCATCTGCTCGAGGGCCGTGCGTTCACGGCCTTCGTCGACCAAAAGCCGCTGGTTTTCGCGATGGGCAAGGTCGCCGAGCCGTGGTCGGCCCGGCAACAGCGTCACCTCACGGCCGTGTCCGAGTACACGACGGACATCCGACACGTCGCGGGAAAGGACAACCCGGTGGCCGACTGCCTTTCCCGGGCCGTCGCCCACGCAGTCCACCTTGGCATCGACTATGCCCGGATGGCGGCGGACCAGGCCGCCGACCCCGGGGTCCAGGCCTTGCGGACCGCCGTCACGGGCCTCCGCGTCACCGAGGTGCCCTTCGACGGCATGGGCACGGCCCTCGTTTGCGACGTCTCCCTCGGGCGGCCTCGCCCCATCGTGCCCGCAGGCTGGCAGCGCCAGGTTTTTGACGCCATCCACGGCCTGTCCCACCCGGGCACGAACGCCTCCCAGAGGTTGGTCGCCGACAAGTTTGTCTGGCATTGGCCTCCGGAAGGCCGTCCGCGGTTGGACCAGGACGTGCCTCGCGTGCCAGCGCGCGAAGGTGCACCGGCACACCGAGGCCCCCTTGGCCCCGTTTACGGTGCCGGAACGTCGGTTCGACCACGTGCACGTGGACCTAGTGGGACCTCTGCCCCCCTCGCGGGGTTTCACCCATGTCCTTACCATGGTGGACCACACCACCCGGTGGCCGGAGGCCGTGCCTTTGGCGGCGACGACGGCGGCAGACGCCGCGCAGGCATTCATCGCCACCTGGGTCGCCCGGTTCGGCGCCCCCTCGGACATCTCGTCCGACCGCGGCCCCCAGTTCACCTCGGAGCTCTGGGCCACGGTCGCGCGGGGGCTCGGGTTCCAGCTGCATCGAACCACGGCCTACCACCCCCAGGCCAAAGGCCTGTGCGAGCGATTCCACCGCTCGTTGAAGGCCGCGCTCCGGGCCACCCTCCGCGACGGCGGCTGGGTCGACAGGCTCCCCTGGGTCCTGCTGGGCCTCCGGACGGCGCCCAAGGAGGACCTGCGCGCATCCGCGGCGGAGTTGGTCTTTGGACAACCGCTGCGGGTGCCGGGCGAGTTCCTCCCCGACCCCACGGCACCTTGGTCCGCGGCGCAGGAGCATTCTGCGCTGCAGGAGACCGCCCGGAGGTTCGCCGCGGTGCCGATGGCGCACCACGGGCACCCACCCACGCACGTCGCCCCGGATCTTCGCACCGCGGAGTATGTCTTCGTCCGGCACGACGCCCACCGGACACCACTGCGGCCCCCGTACGACGGGCCTTTCCGTCGTAGACCGGGTCTCCACAGACCGCCTCAAGCCGGCCCACCTCGACGTGGACCACCCACCGCCGGTGGCTCGGCCCCCGCGTCGGGGCCGCCCCCCTGCGGGCGGACCCCCGGCACCGCCCAGCACCGCAGGCACGCCGCCCCCCGGTCCGGCACCCATCCCGGGTACAGCCGGGGGCATCCCACCTGGCATCCCTGCACCCCGGACGCCGCCGGTCGCCAGAGGGCGCTTCGGCCGGGTCATCCGTTTGCCCCGCAAACTGGCCCTCCAGGTGCGCGGGAATTCTGGGGGGGCGCGTGTGGCGTACACGAAAGCCCACTGGCGTGGTGACATCATTCCGCGCACCAAGTGGGCGGCGGCCACGCCCGAGGGGTAGGCGTGGCCTCAGGATATACACCGGGCGCGCTGCCCGGAGCGCGCCAGTGCTACAGTGACCTCTTTGGAATAAAGAACTATAAACTTACCGCGTTGGCCGCTTCCTCCTTGGTAGCAAGTCGCGCGCGTAGCACCGCGTGCTTCAATATATTATAAAACTGTCTGTCCGTCCCTAAAATACTACTTCAGTTTTGTGGCTAGCCCCACTACACCTTCTGTGGAATGTGTTGAGGTCCCTGTGGATGTGGTAAGGTAGGTACGAGGTTTCCTAAATTCCTCAATAAAATTATGATTTTAAAATGCGGTCGTTACGGAGCTTCTCCCGAATTCGGGAGTTTGTAATATCATATTATCTCCTTGTAATTTTACATTATAGTTTATCATATTAATACTATCGTATTAATTTGTGAATGGAATTATGCTGTTTGGAATGAAAATATAAGAGATATTGAGTTTAAATCAATGAGGAAATGATGCGAGTGTTTCCACCCGTGACTTTCGCGGATTCTCCATTTGCAGATTCGCCATTGACTGGGTGTAAAAACATTCAGACTGGGTACGTTTTTGCCCATGCCATTCACTGACCGGTGTTTGTGTGTGTGTGTGTGTGTGTGTGTGTGTGTGTGTGTGTGTGTGTGTGTGTGTGTGTGTGTGTGTCAGTGTCACACTACTCCTATAGTTCTGGGCCCATTACATCCAGACTTGCTACATATGATCAGCATAAGTCTAACTAGTGAACAGGGTGTTTTAATATTTGCTGATGGTCTTGGCGAGCGAGGATGGGGGATTGGGGTTGACGGAGGGTGGAGTCTGGGGGGGAAGGCAGACAATGCAAATTCTCTATGTAAATGTGCATCGTGGAGCGCCGCTCTAGGGGGGAGAGGGTATGACAAGTCCCCACTCTTTACAGTACTGTACAGTTTTCCTGTCCCCACGTTTTCCAGTGCAGTGACATGTTTTGAATTACGCAGTGAGAAGTATTTGAATTACACGTTTGAATAACGATAAGAACATAACCCCCACTAGCCTAGCCCCTAGCCTAGAACATAACCCCAAGCCACTCCAATAGAAAGCGGGTGCTTCTAATTGTTATAAATCAAACCTCATTATGCTTTTCTTTAACTAGGAGTCGCCTATTAATTTCTTTCGCAAAATGGCAGAGTTTTCCACCTCCACCTCGTAAACTCCAATGTCTTCCATACACCTGCAATCACCTCTCCTTCACGTTCTCAACCTCCTTCCACCACACTCCCTTACCCACCGTCCTCTCTTCTCTTCTCTTAAATTCCACTACCCTTCTTTTCTCTATTTCACTTTTTCAATTTATCTTATTGTGATTCGAAAAAAACAAAAAAACAAACTCAAAACATGCTGCAGCACACCAGAGTCCATCGCACTTTTATCCTCTCAACTTTGGCGTGGAGGAATTGTGCTCCCCTAAGGCAATAAAAACACAGCACGTTAAAGTAAAATAAGCATGCCAAAATACAAATCCTGTTCATCTCCTCTGATCTCCTCTCATCTCCCCTCTCTCGCTCTCTGTCAAGGCTGGAGTGCCACAAGACAGTGTCTTGGACCCGGTCTTATTCCTCAACATCCTCAATTGGCGTTCTGATTCCCTGGAAAACCCTGCCTATCTATTTCTGATGATTCCACCCACAGCCATATCTTTTCTCATCCTTCAGACAGGCAAGTAGCAGCCTCTTCCCGCTATGCAGACTTTGATAGAATCAGGAACTGGTCCAACACTTGGAATATGTCTTTCAAACCCAACAAATGCAGCACACTCACCCTGACTCTCAAAAATGACCGTCTGGAAAACCTTCCCATCTACTTCCAAAACAAAGCACTTGAAGAGGTTAAGCCAATCAAACTTTTGAGCCTCACCATCAGCCATGATCTTTCTTGGGCAGACTGATATTTCCAAGATAGCCTCCACAGCCAGCTGTCTATAATGTGTGCATTCTCCGTCATGCAAGGCCTTTCCTTAGTCAATCTGAACTTTTGACAACCTACAAGGCTTTCATTCGCAACTTGATGGAGTACTGCTCTCCCATTTGGGTTGGCACTCCTGGCTCAGAGCTTTCCCTTCTTGATGCCGTGGAAAGCAAGAACCTCAAAATCATCATGATCTCCTGAGACTAAGCTGAGTGTCTTGGCCTATTACACTCACATCACAGACAGGTTGGTTGCCTTTCTCTATTCTTCTGCCTCCTTTTTGGTCTTGCACCCTCCGCCCCTCACTTGGCTCTGCCCCTCCCAGGTTTCTGCAGGGTGCACACAGTCTGCCAGTAACCATCTTCTTGTTAAACTCCCAAAATCCAGGATCAACTGCTCACCTCTACTCATTTTTCCTCTTTACTCTCACCTCTGGAACCAACTTCCCGTTTGTCAGCCCCATTCTTCCATCCAGGGATTCAAGACAGCTGTTCAACACTACCTCAGGTCATCCCCTATCCATGCTCATGATCTATTCTACCCACAAATGACCCCAATTCCCAAGCACTCCCTTTTCCAGATTATTATTCACATGCTTTTTGAAAGTTTTTTTTTTTTTTTTTTTTTCGGCTCCGTCTGTCTGTCCATCTGTCATGCTATCTCCTAAACCAGTGGTTCTCAACTCGTTTCAGTCCACGGACCACCAAACCAATGAAAAAATTTTCGTGGACCACCTCCTTTTTGAGACATTTCGAGACAAAAACAAAACGAGTAGACAACAAACATTTTGGTTTTAAATTTTTGGACAGCGGCGAGTATGACTGTACAATGTTCCTGCGGACCACCGAAAAAAAGTCACCATGGACCACCAAATGAGAACCACTGTCCTAAACAATTGGGCAGAAATTCACCAAACTTGGTAGTTATGATCAGCACATGGCACGAAGATGCAAGAGCAGTATCATTTTGGCCCCGGCCCTGGGCTTGAGGATTTGTGAAGGCGTACCATAAACTGGGCTCTAGTTGTGATTCCCCCCACCCCCCTCTTCCTCACCTCTTTGTTTGGTAGTTGTCGGTTGGTTTGGTCATTCTCTGTTTCATCCCACTTTCTGCTTCCTCTTATTACTGTGTTTCATTCAGTTTGTGTGCAACTTAATCGACCCCATATGTCCTCTCCCTCTTGATCTCACTCCCACTAATACACTCCTGTTTCTTGTTCCCACTTTCCTTTTTGTTCCATTCCATTTCGCCCTTGTTCTCCCACGAACCACAACAGCGTGGCGGGCACATGGAGCAATAATTCCGCGCCCCAGTGGGTGGCGCGAGCGCCCAGGCAGGGACCGATGGCACATGCCCCGCCCTTCGACCGAGCGGCCACGCCCGGGGACTAGGCATGGCCTCGGCACATATATGCGGGCTCTAAGCTCGAGCCCGCCCAGTGCAGCAGTTCGAGCTTTCATAATAAAGACTCTCGGTTTTATCAAACGTGTTGTGGCCTACCTCTTTGGCAAGCAAGTTGTGTGCGCAGCACCACACTTCACTGGTGACCCCGACGTGATTCAGCCGTTGCTGACACCAAACGCGCCATGGCCAACAACGCCGTCGCGGTAAAACTCCCAGAGTTTTGGGAAGCACAGGCCTATGTGTGGTTCGTGCAGGCCGAAGCGCAATTTCAGCTTTGAGGCATAACGGCGGACGAGACCCGTTACTACCACGTGGTCGCCTCCCTCGGGCCCGGCACTGCCGCCCGAGTCGTGTCCATCCTGCAGCACCCGCCGGTCGACCACAAGTACGGGGCGCGTTTTTTAGCCGGCAGCTTCGCCCGCACGAACGCCGGTACAGCACCTTCGACCACGAGCTGCTCGGGCTCCACCTGGCGGTCCGACACTTCCGCCACCTGCTGGAGGGCTGCCCGTTCACGGCCTTCGTTGACCACAAGCCCCTTGTGTTCGCGATGGCCAAGGTCGCCGAGCCATGGTCGGCACGGCAGCAGCGCCACCTCTCTGCCGTGTCCGAGTACACGACGGACATCCGTCACGTGGCGGGTAAGGACAACCCGGTGGCGGATTGCCTTTCCCGGTCCGTCGTGCACGCGGTCCACCTCGGGGTCGACTATGCCCGGATGGCGGAGGCCCAGACCGCCGACCCCGGCGTCCAGGCCTTGTGGACCGCCATCACGGGCCTCCGCGTCACTGCGGTGCCGTTCGACGCCGCGGGCACGGCCCCCCTATGCGACGTCTCCCTCGGCCGGCCTCGCCCCATCGTGCCCGCTGGCTGGCAGCGCCCGGTGTTCGACGCCATCCACGGCCTGTCCCACCCTGGCGCAAAGGCATCCCAGAAACTCGTCGGGGCGAAGTTCGTCTGGCATGGCCTCAGGAAGGACGTCCGCGACTGGGCCAGGACGTGCCTCGCGTGCCAGCGCGCAAAGGTCCACCTTCAGTGGACCAGCCTCGAATCAGTATACAAAAAAACAAACAAACAAAAAAAAACGCCACACCCAGGCACCGTTGGCCCCGTTTACGGTGCCCGAGCAGCGGTTTGACCACGTGCACGTCGACTTGATGGGACCTCTGCCCCCCCCTCGCAAGGGTTCACCCACCTCCTCACCATGGTCGACCGCACCACGCGGTGGCCGGAGGCCGTCCCATTGGCGGCGACGTCTGCGGCTGAGGTGGCGGAAGCCTTTATCGCCGCTTGGGTTGCCCGGTTCAGTGCCCCCTCGGACATCTCGTCCGACCGCGGCCCCCAGTTCACCTCGGAGCTCTGGGCCGCGGTGGCGCAAGGACTCGGGGTGAAGCGACACCACACCACGGCCTACCACCCCCAGGCCAATGGCCTGTGCGAGCGCTTTTATCGCTCCATGAAGGCCGCGCTCCGGGCCAGCCTGCGCGACGGCGGCTGGGTCGACAGGCTCCCCTGGGTCCTGCTGGGCCTCAGGACGGCGCCCAAGGACGACCTGCGCACGTCCTCGGCGGAGTTGGTCTTCGGGCAACCACTGCGGGTACCGAGTGAATTTATCCCCGACTCCACGCAACAGTGCTCCGCCCTTCAGGAGACCGCCCGGAGGTTCGCCCCGGTGCCAACGGCACACCACGGATGCCCGCCTTCCCACGTCCCCCCGGAGCTTCGCACGGCAAAGTACGTGTTCATCCGGCACGACGCCCACCGGGCACCGCTACGGCCCCCGTATGACGGGCCCTTCCGCATGCTGGAGACCAGGATCAAATTTTTCACGGTCGACATCGGCGGTGCCCCGGATCGCATTTCCGTGGACCTCCTCAAGCCGGCCCACCTCGATCCGGACCACCCCCCGCCGGCAGCGCTGCCTCCGCGTCGAGGCCGCCCCCCAGCGTTTGGACCCCCGGCACCCCCGCCAGCAGCTCTGCCTCCGCGTCGAGGCCGCCCCCCGGCGGTCGGTCCCCCGGCACCCCTCAGCCCCCCCGGCCCGCTGCCCCCATCGCCAGGGGGCGTTTCGGCCGGGTCATCCGGCTTCCCCGCAAACTCACCCTTCAGGTGCGCGGGAATTCTGGGGGGGCGCGTGTGGCGGGCACATGGAGCAATAATTCCGCGCACCAGTGGGTGGTGCGAGCGCCCAGGCGGGGACCGATGGCACATGCCCCGCCCTTCGACCGAGCGGCCACGCCCGGGGACTAGGCGTGGCCTCGGCACATATATGCGGGCTCTCAGTTCTAGCCCGCCCAGTGCTGCAGTTCGAGCTTTCATAATAAAGACTCTTGGTTTTATCAAACGCGTTGTGGCCTACCTCTTTGGCAAGCAAGTTGTGTGCGCAGCACCACACTTCAAGTCTTTATTAAAATATAAATAAAAAAATCTGTTGGCACCTACATTGCCATGGCCCCAGAAAAGGAATAAAATTTTTCTATGTTCTAAATGGAATTCTGGAAAAGGAAAATCATCAAATCTGAATAAAGTCAGAACGAATTGACAATTCACTTTCAGTAAAATTATTTGTTGGCGGATCACAGTAAATTTACAGATGCTTGTGCGAACATCTATCAGGCCTTTGTGGTTTGTGCGCTGAGCGGGATATCGGTGGTGCTCATACCAAATCATTTTGGAGCCTTGATGATTCAACCACATGACAAAAAGAAGAATAACCCTTTCCGGTATGCATTGCTGTCTGATTTCATATGAAAAGTTGTTTGTCATACCTGAAAAAGCAATTCTCCAGTGTGTTTGGCTGAGAAGAGCAAGTGGACAACCGATGGGCTCTGTTCGTTTCCGAGGCGCCACATATCGGTACAGTGCAGCAAGATGGACACCAGGGGGTTAACCCCCACACCTCCCGCCACCAGGAGCAATGCCATGGGAGAAACCACCGAATCAGAATCATAGAAAAAGTCTCCACTGGCGGCGAGGTTCAGTTCAGCTCCCGGCTTGCACTAATGTGGGTGGTGAAAGGGTGGGCGGCAAACAAATACATTAAATACTGTAGCTCCTGATCCTCAATAATAATTACATCGCTGTTGTCTGGAATGGCTTGTGGTGGGGTTTTCTTACACTTACACGTCGATAGGTAAGAAGTACTGTATATATTACTGTATATATAACACGTATATAGTACTGTATTACTGTATATAGTACTGTGAAGGAACTGCGCTCCAACGCGAGTCGAAAGAATTGACGCGACCAAAGACGGAATTCGTCCGAGTTGCTTTATTGAAACAAAACAGCTCAGGTATTCTCCTCAAACCCGTTTATCGGGCAGCAATATATATACACATTTATGTCGGGAAGTTTGCCCGGCAAAAGCTATACCGGGCATGCCCGGGTGTCAAGGGCGAGCTTTGGAAAGGCGAGTCTGGACCTGCCCGGGCGTGTTTGGCTGCGGCCTGGCAAGTCGAGGCTGGGCGTGCCCGGGCGCTCTGGGCGAGCCCTGGAAAGGCGATAGCGGGCATGCCCGGACGCTCTGGGCGAGCCCTGGAAAGGCGATAGCGGGCATGCCCGGACGCTCTGGGCGAGCCCTGAAAAGGCGATAGCGGGCATGCCCGGACGCTCTGGGCGAGCCCTGGAAAGGCGAGAGCGGGCATGCCCGGGAAAGACGAGACCGGGCGTGCCCGGGAGGTTCGGGCGTGCCCGGGAACAGTGAGTCCGGGCATGCCCGGGAGAGGCGCGTCTGGCCGTGTTCTGGCCGGTGCAAGGCGATTGTGTGCATCCAGCGGTAACCGCTACACACGCCCCTCCAGAATCGACCTGCACCGGCAGGGTCAATTTAAGGGGGGTCCGGATGACCCGGCCGAAGCGACCCCTGGAGGGTCGTGGGGAGGGGTCCGACGTGGTGGTGGGTGGTCGAGCGGGGGGAACTGTGGACGGGGGGCGGCCTCGCCGCGGAGGAAGGGCCAACCGTGGTGGTCGGTCGACGTCCATGTGCGCCGGTTTGAGGCGGTCCACAGAAATCCGGTCCGGCCGGCCGCCGAAGTCGACGATGAAAGACTTGTCGCCCCGTCGCAGGACCCGGAAGGGCCCGTCGTACGGCGGTCGGAGTGGCCCCCGGTGCGCGTCATGACGCACAAAGACGTACTCTGCTGTGCGAAGCGCCGGGGGGACGTAGGACTGGGGGCCACCGTGGCGGGACGTCGGCATGGGGGCAAATCGTCGGGCGGCCTCCTGGAGGTCCGAGCGCTGGCGAGCGGCGGACCAGGGACTGGTAGCGTCGGGCACGAATTCGCCCGGGAGGCGGAGCGGCTGGCCGTAGACGAGCTCGGCGGCGGACGCCTGGAGGTCTTCCTTGGGGGCCGTGCGAAGGCCCAAAAGGACCCACGGCAGCCGGTCGGCCCAACCGTCGTCCTGAAGGCCGGCCATGAGTGCGGCCTTCATGTAGCGGTGAAACCGCTCGCACAACCCGTTGGCTTGGGGGTGGTAGGCCGTGGTGCGGTGCAGCGTGACCCCCAACGAAAGGGCGACCGCGCCCCAAAGCTCAGACGTGAACTGTGGGCCGCGGTCGGACGAGATGTCCGCTGGTGCGCCGAAGCGCGCGACCCAGGTGGCGATGAACGCCTGCGCCACGTCGGCGGTGGTGGTGGAGGCGAGGGGCACAGCCTCCGGCCACCTGGTGGTCCTGTCCACCATGGTGAGCAGGTGGGTGAACCCCCGCGAGGGGGGCAGGGGACCCACCAGGTCCACGTGGACGTGGTCGAAACGCCGTTCAGGCACGGCGAAAGGTGCCAGCGGGGCCTGGGTGTGGCGGTGGACCTTGACCCGCTGGCAGGCCGTGCAGGCGTTGGCCCAGTCGCGGATGTTTCGTCGAAGGCCGTGCCAGACGAAACGCGCCGACACCAGCTTCTGACAAGCTTTCCGGCCCGGGTGAGAAAGGCCGTGGATGGAGGCGAAGATGCGGCGCTGCCAGGAAACGGGCACGATGGGGCGAGGCTGGCCCTGGGAGACGTCGCAGAGCAGGACGGTGCCCGCGAAGGGAATGTCGGCCAGGCGGAGGCCCGTGTCCGCCGCACGGAGTGCCTGCACCGAGGCGTCGGTGGTCTGGTCGGCCGCCATGAGCGCGAAGTCCACGCCGAGGTGGACCGCGTTCGCGCTGGCCCGAGAAAGACAGTCGGCCACGGCGTTGTCTTTGCCGGCGACGTGCCGGATGTCCGTGGTGAACTCCAACACGGCGGAGAGGTGGCGCTGCTGGCGGGCCGACCACGGCTCCGTGACCTTAGCCATTGCGTAGACCAACGGCTTGTGGTCGACGAAAGCCGTGAACGGGCGGCCCTCCAGGAGGTGTCGGAAATGGCGAACGGCCAGGAATAGCCCGAGCAGCTCGCGGTCGAACGTGCTGTAGTTTAACTCGTTCGGCCGGAGTTGCCGGCTGAAAAAAGCGAGTGGCTGCCAAACCCCGTCCACCCATTGCTCATGGACGGCGCCCACCGCGTAGTTGGAGGCGTCCGTAGTGAGGGCAATGGGCGCGTTGAGCACCGGGTGAGCCAGCAGCGTTGCGTCGGCGAGGGCCCGTTTGGCGCTGGCGAAGGCCGCGTCCATGGCCGCGGACCAAACAATGTCATGCTTGGCCGGCTTGCCCCGGAGGGCCTCGTAAAGGGGCCGCATGAGCTGAGCAGCGCGGGGCACGAATCGGTGATAAAAATTCACCATGCCGAGGAACTCTTGGAGGGCCTTGATGGAACGGGGACGCGGGAACGTGGTGATGGCCTCGACCTTGGTCGGCAGCGGCACGGCCCCGGTCTTGGTGATGCGGTGGCCCAAAAAGTCAACGGTCGTCGCGCCGAAGTGGCATTTGACCGGGTTGACAATTAAGCCGTGCTCGCTGAGGCGACCGAACAGTGTTCGGAGGTGGAGGAGGTGCTCGGTGCGGGACGTGCTGGCGACGAGGATATCGTCCAGATAGACGAAAAGAAACGGCAGGTCGCGCAGCACGCCGTCCATCAAGCGCTGGAACGCCTGGGCCACGTTCTTGAGGCCAAACGGCATCCGCAAAAATTCGAACAGGCCGAACGGCGTGATGACGGCCGTCTTCGGGACGTCGGCCGCCCGGACAGGTACCTGGTGGTAGCCCCGTATCAGGTCAATTTTCGAAAAGATGACCCGTCCCGCCAAACGGGCGGAAAAGTCCTGAATATGCGGGATCGGGTACCTGTCGGGGGTGGTAGCGTCGTTGAGACGGCGGTAGTCGCCACACGGGCGCCATCCACCCCCCGGCTTTGGCACGATGTGCAGTGGCGAGGCCCACGCGCTATCGGAGCGCCGCACGATGCCGAGGTGCTCCAACGCGTCGAACTCGGCCTTCGCCACGGCGAGCTTGGCCGGGTCGAGGCGGCGGGCCCTGGCGTAGACCGGCGGGCCCGTAGTGGGTATGTGGTGCTCGATCCCGTGCCGCACCGCGACGGCCGAAAACGTCGGCCGCGTGAGGGCCGGGAATTCCGCGAGCAGGCGAGCGAACTCGTTCGCTGCCGGGAGGGCGCACGCCAGTTCGGTCGGCGCGGAGCTGCTCATCGTGCACGCCAGGGAGCTGAAGGTCTCGGCGTTGACAAGGCGACGACGTTTGACGTCGACCAGCAGCCCGTGCGCGCAGAGGAAGTCGGCGCCCAGCAAAGCCATGGGGACGCAGGCGGTCACAAAAGTCCATTGAAAACGCTGGCTGCCGAAGCAGAGGGTGACGACGCGTGGGCCGAAAGTGTGTATGGCCGAGCCATTAGCAGCGACCAAAGAGGGGCCGCAAATGGCGTCCCGCCTGTCCTGCTCGGAGGCGGGTATGACGCTCAGTTGGGCGCCGGTGTCACACAGGAAACGCCGCCCAGACGCTTTGTCCCGAATAAACAGCAAGTTGCCCGAGTGGCCGGCGCTCATGGCTGGGAATGAACGCTGGCCCGGCCGTTTCCCGACCTGCCGAAAGTGCACGGGGGCCGGCACGTCCGAGCCTTGTGTCCGAACCTGGCGTGGTAATAACACCACGCCCGGTCAGGTGGAGGCCCCGGCCGTCGTGTCGGAAGCGGGCGGTGCGGCGTGGCGGCCGCCAGTTGCACCGGCAGTTCGGCCTCCAACCGCGCAGGGCGCTCGGGCGTCGTGGGCGTCGCCTCGGACGGCGGCGGGCTCCAGGTAACCGCGCCGATGTGCTGGCCCGCCGAGGAGATCTTATCGGCTTCCCTGGCGAGGGCGCGGGAATCCGTGATCAACGTGCCAGCCAGGGCGAGGCGTACCGGGTGAGGCAGCTGGCGAAGGAACAGCTCGCGGAACAGAAAATCCGGAGAGTGCTCACCGAGCAACGAGAGCATATAGTCCATGCGCTCTGACGGGCGCGTGTCGCCGAGCTCGGGCAGAGCGAGCAGGCGCCGTGCGCGTGCTGCCGGTGAGAGGGCGAAAGCGTCGAGGAGGAGTGTCTTCAGCGCGTCGTATTTGTCAGCAGCCGGCGGGTGCTCGAGGAGGCTCAAGGCGCGGGCCGCGGTGGCGGAACCGAGCGCCGCCACAACATGGTGGAAGCGGGTGTCGTCCGCGGTGATGCCTCGCAGGGCGAACTGAGAGTCCGCCTGAGCGAACCAAACAGCCGCGTGAGCCTCCCAGAAGGTAGGCAGTTTAAGCGTCACTGCCGTATCCATGTCGGTAGGTCACCAATGAAGGAACTGCGCTCCAACGCGAGTCGAAAGAATTGACGCGACCAAAGACGGAATTCGTCCGAGTTGCTTTATTGAAACAAAACAGCTCAGGTATTCTCCTCAAACCCGTTTATCGGGCAGCAATATATATACACATTTATGTCGGGAAGTTTGCCCGGCAAAAGCTATACCGGGCATGCCCGGGTGTCAAGGGCGAGCTTTGGAAAGGCGAGTCTGGACCTGCCCGGGCGTGTTTGGCTGCGGCCTGGCAAGTCGAGGCTGGGCGTGCCCGGGCGCTCTGGGCGAGCCCTGGAAAGGCGATAGCGGGCATGCCCGGATGCTCTGGGCGAGCCCTGGAAAGGCGATAGCGGGCATGCCCGGACGCTCTGGGCGAGCCCTGAAAAGGCGATAGCGGGCATGCCCAGACGCTCTGGGCGAGCCCTGGAAAGGCGAGAGCGGGCATGCCCGGGAAAGACGAGACCGGGCGTGCCCGGGAGGTTCGGGCGTGCCCGGGAACAGTGAGTCCGGGCATGCCCGGGAGAGGCGCGTCTGGCCGTGTTCTGGCCGGTGCAAGGCGATTGTGTGCATCCAGCGGTAACCGCTACAACTGTATATATATTACAATAGGTAAAAAGTACTGTATATATTACTGTATATATAGTCACGTGAAAAAGTAAGTACACCCCATGTAAAGTTTTGACTTTTTCAACATATTTCAACATACAGCTATTTGATCTTCATTTCAACAATATTGATAGATAAAGGTGATATAATATAACAAATATCATGAAACATTTACATTTTGTAGTCCATTGTATAATTTAAATAAACATAAATGCAAATTTCGCATGTGGAAAAAGTAAGTACACCCCTACATTTATCACTACTTCAAATACCTAAAATTAGAATCAGGTGCACCAGCTCAGGTGCAAAGCATTAAAACATCGTTGGAGAGGATCTTGGAGGAACTTGTCTTATTTAAACCTCAGACATTTAGTTTGGTTTGCTCTTTGTTGTTGAAGTGTGCGGCGTCACCATGCCGAGATCAAAAGAGCTCTGTGTGGGGCCTTCAGAAAGAAGGTTATCGATGCCTACGAGTCTGGGAAGGGATTTAAAAAGATCTCCAAACAATTTGAAATCAATCATTCGACTGTCCAGAAGATCATCTACAAGTGGAGAAGATTCCAAACAACTGCCAGCTTGTTCAGGCCAGGCCACCCCAGCAAGTTCAGCCCGAGAGCAGACCGCAATATGCTGAAATGAGTCTCTAAGAACCCCAGAATGTCATCACGGGACCTACAGGTAGCTCTTGCAACTGTTGATGTCAAAGTGCACGAGTCTACCATTATAAAGAGGCTGCAAAAATTTGATCTACATGGGAGGTGTGCCAGGAGGAAACCTTTGCTGTCCAGAAAGAACATCAGGGCAAGACAAAAGTTTGCCAATGAACACCTAGGCAAAGACCAGCACTTCTGGAACAATGTGCTCTGGACAGATGAGTCAGAGGTAGAGCTATTTGGCCACAGTACCAGAAGACATGTTTGGCGAAAACCAAAGACAGCATTTGATCACAAGAACCTGATACCAACTGTAAAGCATGGTGGTGGAAATATTATGGTTTGGGGCAGCTTTGCTGCATCAGGGCCTGGGCAGCTCACCATCATATAATCCACGATGAATGCTTCATTGTAACAGAGGGTGCTTGAGGATAATGTGAGGCCATCTGTCAGAAAGTTGAAGCTCAACCGAAGGTGGACCTTGCAACATGACAACCACCCTAAACATACCAGTAAATCCACCAAGGAATGGCTGAAAAGAAAGAAATGGAGGGTTCTGGAATGGCCAAATCAAAGCCCGGATCTAAATCCCATCGAGACGTTGTGGGGGGATTTGAAACGAGCTGTGCATGCAAGAAACCCCTCAAACATCGCACAGCTGAAAGAATTCTGCATGGAGGAGTGCGCAAAAATTTCTCCCAGTCGATGTCAGAGACTGGTAGACAGTTATAAGAAACACCTACTTGAGGTTGTTTCTGCCAAAGGGGGCAATACCACCTATTAGAGCCAAGGGTGTACTTACTTTTTCCACATGTGAAATTTGCATTTATGTTTATTTAAATTATACAATGGACTACAAAATGTAAATATTTCATGATATTTGTTATATTATTTCACCTTTATCTGTCAATATTGTTGAAATGAAGATCAAATAGCTGTATGTTGAAATATGTTGAAAAAGACAAAACTTTACATGGAGTGTACTTACTTTTTCACATGACTGTATAACACATATATAGCACTGTATTACTCTATATAGTACTGTATATATATTACGTATATAGTACTGTATTACTGTATATAGTACTGTATATATAACACGATAGGTAAGAAGTACTGTATATATTACTGTATATATATTACGTATATAGTACTGTATTACTGTATATAGTACTGTATATATATTACGATAGGTAAGAAGTACTGTATATAGTACTGTATATATATTACGATAGGTAAGAAGTACTGTATATACTACTGTATATATATTACGATAGGTAAGAAGTACTGTATATATTACTGTATATATATTACGTATATAGTACTGTATTACTGTATATAGTACTGTATATATTGTTGTGGATCTGCCGCCGGCCTTCTCCCCTTACCAAGGGGGGGATTGGTCCCCTTGTCTTTGACTGACCTGGCGCGATTCGGGACCTATTACATCCCTTCCGGACAGCGTTAAATAGGGTTTCAGGACCAAATTCGCTGTTACCTAAGTACTAACGCTGCCCTCTTTTGCGTACCCGTGATTCGCGCTATCATTAATTACTAGACCCCGATTCAAGCGGTTCTTATTCGTACCACGCTTAGTCAATGGAGAAATCACAAAGGCGATCGAATTGGAAAGCAAAGGAATAACAGGTTTAATTATTATTATTTACAATGTACAATGGTAGAAGAAACAGACACAGAGCAATCCTTAAAACAGTCTTATACTTAATCCCAAGGACACGGGCCCGTCTCACACACACTCACATGGGGATTGCAGATGGCAGGACGGTGTTCAGCGCGTCCAGGGATGGCTCTTGTGCAGCTCTCTCCGGCCCCCGGCACGTCCTTTGGAGATGGAAGTCGGTGAAAGCAGGAGCTCGCCGCGTGTCGTCTGAACGGAGCGGGTTATCACGGGGCGAATTGGTAGGGAGCGGACTTTGGCGCGGCTGGCGGTTATTCACTTGCGGCTATGGCCGCGCTTACTCGCATGGCTGGAAAGCGCAATATGCGTTCCCGGCGCGTCTGGCTGCGCCCGCGTACTTTGTACAGTTCAACGCCTCTTCTTCTCTCTCTGCGCAAGTCCTCAAACAACGCGCGTATCCTCTGCCAGCCCTTCTCAATCAAGTGTTCCCACGCTAGTCCTTCAAGTCCTTTAACGCTCTCCACTTGCGAGTCCTAATCCTTTCGCCACCGCCATTCAAGTCCTCGAGTCCTTCTAAGGGCTTTGCGCAGCGGGTTATATAGGCACGCCCCGCAAACCTTCTCGAACTCACCAGACGTGCTTCACCACGCCCTCTCACACCATGCCGCTAGAGCTCTGATTGGCTGGTGGCTCTTACCGTCTTCCCCACGCCGCTCACCCCGACCCCGCACCCCTCCTTTTCAGGCCTACCTCGTGTTACTCGACTAGTGGTCAGCCGAATGGGGCACGGGATCAATTCCGCCCATAGAGGTAGAATTGCGCCCATCCCATATTACGCCCACAGAGGTAGAATTGGAGAGTGGACGCAAAATGAATGTAGGACCTATTCTCATGTCTTTACACAACGCAGGCACTAAGAGGGGAAATGGCCTATTCTTACACATACTAAGACATAACTATACTACAAATGGGCCTTTATGTTGCTCGTGTGACTACCTATGGGGGGAAACCCTTTAACCTTTAATGACTTCAATGTGCCAATCTCAAAACTGCAGCAATATATTACGATGGGTAAGAAGTACTGTATATACGACTGTATATATATATTACGTATATAGTACTGTATTACTGTATATAGTACTGTATATATATTACGATAGGTAAGAAGTACTGTATATATTACTGTATATATATATATATTACGTATATAGTACTGTATTACTGTATATAGTACTGTGTGGCAGACACGAAAGCCCACTGGCGTGGTGACATCATTCCGCGCATCAAGTGGGCGGCGGCCACGCCCGAGGGGTAGGCGTGGCCTCAGGATATACACCGGGCGCGCAGCCCGGAGCGCGCCAGTGCTACAGTGACCTCTTGTCAATAAAGACACTTTTGTTTTAACCGCGTTGTCCGCGTCCTCCTTGGTAGCAAGTCGCGCGTGTAGCAGCGCGCTTCATTAGTGACCTCCGACGTTCTGGTCAGCCGTCACTGACCACCCGAACCCGCCACAGCCATGGCAACCAACGCGGTAGCGATAAAGCTCCCCGAGTTCTGGGAAGCTCAGGCGGGGATCTGGTTCCTGCAGGCCGAAGCCAAGTTCAGGCTTCGACGCATCACGGCGGACGAGACACGCTACTGCCACGTGGACACCTCCCTCGGGGCCGGCGCGGCCGCCCGCGTCGTGTCGGTCCTGAGGAACCCACCGGCCGACGACAGGTACGAGGCGATCAAGCGTCTCCTCCTCGCCACGTTCGGCCTCACGGTGGACGCACGGGCCGATCACCTCTTGGACCTCCCCGAGCTCGGTGACACGCGACCGTCGGTCCGAATGGACCATATGCTGTCGCTCATGGGCGACGAAACCCCGAACGCTCTATTCCGGGCGTTATTTCGACGCCAGCTGCCGGCACGAGTACGCCTCGCGTTGGCCGGTTCCGCGACAACGGAACCCCGCGCGCTCGCGGCCGACAAGTTCTACGCGGCTTTGGACACGCAGGCGAGTTTCGGTGCGGCCGTAGCGGCTCCCGAGCCCGAAACTGCTACGGGTGCCCACCCCTACTACGCGACGCACCGCGTAGCCGCTGAACCTCCTGCGGGTGCCCACCCCTGCTCCGAGGGGCGCCTCGTGGCGGCCGCCACGCCCCGCCCACCACCACCGCGGAAACCGCGGCCTCCAGCTTCACCGCAAACCTGGTGCCATTTCCACGCTGGGTTCGGCCACGAGGCTCGGCAATGTCGCCCGCCTTGCTCATTCGGCAGGTCGGGGAACACCCGGGCCGGCCCTCGGTAGTGGCACTGAGCGCCGGCCGATTAAACAGCCTCCTGTACATAACGGACACCTTATCCGGGCGCCATTACCTGTGCGACACGTGAGCGCAGGTGAGTGTCGTTCCCGCCGGTACGTCCGACAAGCAGTCCACGGGCCGGGGCCCCGCGCTGCTTGCTGCCAACGGTATGCCCATTCGCACGTACGGAAAACGCTGCCTTTCTCTGCGGTTCGGAGGGCAGGTTTTCCGATGGTCGTTCGTGACTGCCGACGTGCCTATGGCACTGCTCGGCGCGGACTTCCTCTGTGCCAATGGCCTGTTGGTCGACGTCAAGGACAGAAGGCTTGTCCAGGCCGAGACATTCAGCTCGCTCGCTTGCTGCCCGCCTCGTTGAGCAGCTCACGGAGCGGCTCATCGAGCGGCTCGCCGAGCGGCTTGCTGAGCGGTTCGGTTCCGGCCAGGTTCATCTGCACGCTTCCGGCAGCGGACGAATTCACCCGCCTCCTCGCCCGTTTCCCGGCCCTCACGAGGCCCACCTTCTCGGCGGGGACCGTCAAGCACGGGGTGGAACATCACATCCCCACCGCCGGGCCACCGGTCTACGCCCGGGCACGCCGCCTCGAGCCGACGAAGCTCGCGGTAGCTAAAGTGGAGTTTGCTACGCTGGAGCGGCTCGGCATTGTGCGGCGCTCCGAGAGCACTTGGGCGTCGCCGCTCCACATCGTGCCCAAGCCCGGCGGGGGATGGCGACCGTGCGGGGACTACCGCCGTCTCAACGACGCCACCATCCCCGACCGCTACCCCGTCCCCCATATTCAGGACTTTTCCACCCGCTTGGCGAATATGTCCTTCTCGAAGGTGGACCTCATACGCGGTTACCACTAGGTCCCCGTCAGGCCGGAGGACATCCCGAAGACGGCTGTCATCATGCCGTTCGGTCTTTTCGAATTTCTTCGGATGCCCTTCGGTTTGAAGAATGCGGCTCAGGCGTTCCAGCGCCTCATGGACAGCGTCTTGCGCGACTTGGATTTTGTCTACGTCTATCTGGATGACATCCTCGTCGCAAGCGCGTCCCGCGAAGAGCACCTACACCATCTCCGCACGCTCTTCGAACGTCTGGGCCAGCACGGCCTGATCGTGAACCCCGCCAAGTGCCGGTTCGGTGTCGCCGAAATCGACTTTTTGGGGCACCGCATCCCCAAGCACGGGGCCGTCCCCCTACCGGCCAAGGTGGAGGCGGTGAAGGGGTTTCTGCACCCCCGCACGATCAGGGGGCTCCAGGAGTTCCTGGGCATGGTAAACTTTTACCACCGTTTCCTGTCCCGCATCGCCCAGCTCCTGCGCCCCTTGCACGAGGCCCTCCGAGGGAAGCCGGGCAAAGGTGACGTCACCTGGACCGAGCAGATGGACGCGGCGTTCGTGGGCGCGAAGCTCGCCTTGGCTAACGCCACCATGCTCGCGCACCCGGCGCCCGATGCACCGATCGCCCTCACCACCGATGCCTCGGACTACGCGGTGGGCGCGGTGCACGAGCAATGGGTGCGTGGAGCTTGGCAACCGCTGGCGTTCTTCAGCCGGCAGCTTCGCCCGCCCGAACGCCGGTACAGTACCTTCGACCGCGAGTTGCTCGGGCTCCACCTGGCGGTCAGGCACTTCCGCCATCTGCTCGAGGGCCGTGCGTTCACGGCCTTTGTCTACCACAAGCCACTGGTGTTCGCGATGGGCAAGGTCGCCGAGCCGTAGTCGGCCCGGCAGCAGCGTCACCTCTCGGCCGTGTCCGAATACACGACGGACATCCGGCACGTCGCGGGGAAGGACAACCCGGTGGCGGATTGCCTTTCCCGGTCCGTTGCCCACGCGGTCCACCTCGGCATCGACTATGCCCGGATGGCGGCGGACCAGGCCGCCGACCCCGACGTCCAAGCCTTGCGGACCGCCGTTACGGGCCTCCGCGTCACCGAGGTGCCGTTCAACGGCGCGGGCACGGCCCTCTGGTGCAATGTCTCCCTCGGGCGGCCTCGCCCCATCGTGCCCGCGGGCTGGCAGCGCCGGATTTTCGACTCCATCCACGGCCTGTCCTACCCGGGCACGAGGGCCTCCCAGAGGTTGATCGCCGACACGTTTGTCTGGCATGGCCTCCGGAAGGCCGTCCGCGGCTGGGCCAGGACGTGCCTCGCGTGCCAGCGCGCGAAGGTGCACCGACACACCCAGGCCCCATTGGCCCCGTTTGCGGTGCCGGAACGTCGGTTTGACCACGTTCACGTGGACCTGGTGGGACCTCTGCCCCCCTCGCGGGGTTTCACCCATGTCCTGACCATGATGGACCGCACCACCCGGTGGCCGGAGGCCGTGCCTTTGGCATCAACGACGGCGGCGGACGTCGCGCAGGCGTTCATCGCCACCTGGGTCGCCCGGTTCGGCGCCCCCTCGGACATCTCGTCCGACCGCGGCCCCCAGTTCACCTCGGAGCTCTGGTGGGCGGTCGCGCGGGGGCTCGGGGTCCAGCTGCACCGCACCACGGCCTACCACCCCCAGGCTAACGGCCTGTGCGAGCGGTTCCACCGCTCATTGAAGGCCGCGCTCCAGGCCACCCTCGGCGACGGCGGCTGGGTCGACAGGCTCCCCTGGGTCCTGCTGGGCCTCCGGACGGCGCCCAAGGAGGACCTGCGCGCATCCGCGGCGGAGTTGGTCTTTGGACAACCGCTGCGGGTGCCGCGCGAGTTCCTCCCCGACCCCACGGCACCTTGGTCCGCGGCGCAGGAGCGCTCCGCGCTGCAGGAGACCGCCCGGAGGTTCGCCCCGGTGCCGACGGCGCACCACGGGCACCCACCCACGCACGTCGCCCCGGAGCTTCGCACCGCGGAGTATGTCTTCGTCCGGCACGACGCCCACCGGACACCACTGCGGCCCCCGTACGACGGGCCTTTCCGCGTGCTGGAGACCGGGGTGAAATACTTCACCTTGGACATCGGCGGTACTCCTGACCGCGTCTCGGGGGATCGACTCAAGCCGGCCCACCTCGACGTGGACCACCCACCGCCGCTGGCTCGGCCCCCGCGTCCGGGCCGCCCCCCGGCGGGCGGACCCCCGGCACTGCCCAGCACCACCGGCACGTCCCCCCCCCCCCCCCCCGGTCCGGCACCCATCCCAGGTACAGCCGGGGGCATCCCAGCCGGCATCCCTGCACCCCGGACGCCGCCGGTCGCCAGAGGGCGCTTCGGCCGGGTCATCCGTTTGCCCCGCAAACTGGCCCTCCAGGTGCGCGGGAATTCTGGGGGGGCGCGTGTGGCGGACACGAAAGCCCACTGGCATGGTGACATCATTCCGCGCACCAAGTGGGCGGCGGCCACGCCCGAGGGGTAGGCGTGGCCTCAGGATATACACCGGGCGCGCAGCCCGGAGCGCGCCAGTGCTACAGTGACCTCTTGTCAATAGACACTTTTGTTTTAACAGCATTGTCCGCTTCCTACTTGGTAGCAAGTCGCGCGCGTAGCACCGCGCTTCAACTGTATATATATTGTTGCGGATATGGGATTTGCATCCATCCATATCCGCTTGTAAATATTCCCCTATTTCCTCAATACTTCCCAACTCTCCCCAATCCCCCATTCCCTAGTCCCATTTTCTGTAAACAACACTCTGTAGACCCGACCTCCCCCTATTTCCCCCATTAAATGTCGCATCCAGGTCCACCGCATCTCAGGTAGACAACGATAGGACATCTTGCTAGTTATTCTTAGTCTATGTCAGTTAAGGATTCGTTTCCATTAATTCTGACCCTTCGTTGCACCAGAATGTGATTGTATGGCACCGTTAGGAAGTTTAGGACCTCCCAATACCTCCCCGCAGCTCTTCCTCACAGTTCTCTTCAACAACAACAACAACAACGAGCGCAGGGAGTGCGCGTCCTCACTCCGGCTTGGTTGGTAGGAGTGGTGGGAGGGCACCAGGCCTTCCCAACGAGCCGCTATCGGACATGTGCTCGACGGGGTTACCCAACAGGGGCGGAACGTGGCTCCCTGTCGGCTCCTCGTCAAGGGCGGAGCCCGGTAACCCCCGCACCCAATAGAAGCGGCGGACCGGCCCCAGTTGGGGCGGAACCAACCAGCCGAGGGCGTGTCACTCCCCGCTGAGCATGCGCAGTGAGAGAGAGGTGACGTCAGATGCGCGCTGAGCTTGGAGCAAGCAAGACCACCTCCGAGCGCTGTGAGACCTCCCTGCATCTTGAACCGTGCTTTATCCTGTCCCCGAGCCAAGGTGCACCTTGTGCCAGCGACCTACCTGTCCATTCCTGCCATCAATCCCCGTGTGAGTCTACCTTGTCCGTTTGTCCGTGGTCTGTCAGGGAATAGATAAGACTGTATTTAAGTGCCCATCTCTTCTGTGTCTTTACCTCACTCTGCCTTGTAATCTACCCCCTTTTCTCCACCACTGTAATTATACCCTCCTCCGGAGGTCTTGAGAACTGTATCCCCCTTGCGTCGTTTCATCTTTCCCAGTCGTCATGTCCTTTCTATCATTAATTTGGCATAGCGCGATTTGGCCAACGTCTGGGTGAATCGGGTGAGTCGGGAAGAAACGGGGAACAACTGTTCGGCCGCGGTTACCTCCGCTCGGTAAATAACATCCAATCCGCGGACCGTAACAACTGGTGTCAGGAGTGGGATACGAGGCCCGAACCAAATTTTTAAAACAGCTAGACAAAATTTGGTCAAAATTACAAAGTACCGAAATTGCTTTTGTTTTACAAAAACCCGAATTTTGAAAGTCGCGCTATGGGAGATCAAGACGGCTGGGTTCCGGTAGAGGAGAGTGAGGCAGGGTCGATCCAGGACCAAATTGAGGGACATGAGGAGAGCGAAGCAGTGAGGGCGGCAGGTTCGCAAAATGGCGGCGCTAGGCATGGGGAAGAGGAGCGCGAACAACAGGTCGGCGCCGCGCAGGGGATTGCGATAGCTGTACCCGTGCCGCCGATGGACATGCAAGTCCTCATGGCGCAAATAGGGGCCCTGTTGGCCCAGAATAGCGAGAAATTGAGGGAGGACATGGGGTCCAATAGCGAGAAATTGAGGGAGGACATGGGGACCCAGATCGGAGGGTTAGGGAGTAGAATAGAGGGATTAGGAAACAAATTTGAGGGACTAGACAACAAATTTGAGGGATTAGACAATAGATTAGGGGAAATACAGGAGGGGTTAACGGGGGTAGAAAACAGAATGGCCGCTCAAGAGAATCAAATGGAAGGGATGAAAAAGGGGTTAGAGGGGTTAGAAAACAGTATGGAAGGCAAATTGAGGGACATGAGGGACCAAGCGGAAAGGGAAGTTAAACAAATGGGGCAGCAGATAGAGGGGGTCAGAATGGGGGTAGAAACTAAATTGGATGCTCACAGGGAGGAAATGGAGCAGATGCGGGTGGCATCTGGGCAGGAGATGCAAGTGATGGGAGGGGAGATCAGAAGAGGTGTGAGTGAGGAGGTCGGAGGAGTGCGCGAGGAGGTGAGGCACTGTGAGGAGCGCATGGAGAAGGAGGTGAGAAAAGGGACTGTAAAATTGCAAGGTGGTATAGAGGAGTTGACGCTGGGAGTAGAACAGCTGACAGTGGGACAAAAGGAGTTGGGGGACCAGGTAAAGAAGAACACAGCGGTAATAGAGGGTTTAAAATCGACACAAGGAGATGAAAAAGGACGTAGGGGTAATTAAAAAAGAGTGTCAGACGGTACATGAGGACCTGACGAGGAAAATGAACGAGGTGGTAGAGGTGATGGAGGTTAAAGAGCGGGAGGTGCGGGAGCACATAGAAAAAAATAAGGTGGAGTTAGAGGAAGAACTTAAGGGGGCGCACGAGGAGATGAAGGAGGTGAAGCAGAAATTAGAAGTAGTGGAAGAAGGGGTGAGCGAAATTAAGAAGCGACGGAGAGGGGATAAGAAAGAGATAAAAGAGGAAGTAAAAGAATTGGTCCAAAGTCTGTGTTCGGATCGTGATGATGTGCTCATTAACCGGATGAGGGATTCGCAGAGATGATGGAGGAGAAGCGAAGAGAAAGAGGACCCGGTGTAAGTGATGACCAATATGGTCGTGCGTATGATGCGCCAGGTGATTTAATAAGCTTCTTGGGGGTCGAGATGGACCCGGATGTTCGTGAGAGGCCAAGAGTGAGGTGTATGGCTGGTCCGGAGTGTATGGAACGAGGGTGCGAGCGAGAGGGTCCGGTGATGGGAGAGGTGCGAGGTGTGAGTGAGCAAGGTTGTGGTGGTATGGAATGGGTAGCGGGTTGCGGAAGCGTGACCCATGCATCGACACCAACAGGGGTAGTTTTTAGAGGGACAGGGGAGGCACGGGAGCCCCTTGGGGGTAATGTACTGTGGGGCCCGGCCGGTTCGGCCCCGCGCTGACCCCGCAAGGGGCGACGCACGGGGTCCGGCAGGCGGGCAACGACTCGCATACGAGGTGGTCCCACAAGGTCCCACTCGCGCCGTATGACGGCAAGAGTGATCAACGAGCGTACCTGGCGCAGTTTGACTGTGTGTGTAAGGGCAACGGTTGGGGTGAGGACGAAGGTGGAGTACACCTGGTGGCCGCGTTGCGCGGCGCGGCGGCGGAGGTGCTGACGGCATTACCACCGGGTGCTCTCACCCTGCCAGCCCTCCGCGACGCCCTAATTAATCGATTCGGCATTGAACAGCAAAGCGAGCTTGTTAAAGCTCAGCTCGCGCTGCGAAAACGCAAGCCCCAGGAAGCCATCGGGGATCTTGCCCACGACATTCGCCGCGCAGTGGGGATCGCACATGCTAACATGGCAGCGGATTCCCGGGAAAGCCTGGCGCTGGACCATTTTATCCAGGCCCTCCCGGATATTGAGCTCCGGCAACAGCTCGCCATGTGGCGCCCGCAGACTCTGAGCCAGGCGGCTGACGCTGCAGCCCGTTGGGAAGCAGCGAGGCCCCTGGCCCGGGGGAGCGAGCGTCACGCAGTGGCGGTCCGCCAGGTGGGACCCCCGATGGAGGGAGGACCCCTTAGGGGGCCCGCCCCCGACGTGAGTCCTGACCTGGCGGGCATGGTCCGGAGGCTGGTGGACCAGCGCCTGGCGGGACCTGGACCATGGCAGGCGGCCCCGGAGGTGGCCCGCGGTGGACCACGAGCGGGTAATCCAATTCGGACCTTCAGGGGGGGAAATTTGGAATTCCGGAGACAAGCACCTTATCAGGTGAGGTGCTATACTTGCAACCGTCTGGGTCACCTGGCGCGGCACTGTCGAGCCACGCGCCGGGATGATCCCCGGCGGTTGAGGTCCTTAACTCCGCCCAGGGGGGAGCGGGTTAGCCGACCCCAGACACCCCCCCGCCAGCCCCCGGGAAACTAGAAGGTTAGTAGGAGACTTAGGAGTAGGAGTAGGTTAGTAGGAGTAGGTTAGTAGGAGAAGATTTAAGTAGGAGACTTGGTACCTGTAGTGGGGACGTAGTAGCTTAGTGTTTGATAATGACGTGGGAGCGCTGAGTGTAAGGGAAGACGGAGGAGCACGAGTTTTAGAAGGGAGTAGACAGAGCAGATGATGCAGTGTGAATGGAAGTGCTGGTGAGCAGCTTCAAATGAGGCATTGGTGAGGCAATGCTCCGAGGTGTGTGTGAGTGTACAAGTGATGAATGAGAGAGCATTGCGGATGAGTGTCATGGTGAGTAGTGAGTGTTGTGGATCAGCGCGAATGCGCTTGGGGGAGAGAAGGGTGCAGGCGGCACCAAGTATGAGAGCACAGGTGTGTGGAATATATGGAGCAGAGAATGAGTGGTGTGGAGAGAGTTGGAGTAAGTGGTACGGAGTGGTGTGCGTGGTGCGAAGGTGTGGATGGGGGAAGAGTGGACCCATTTCACGAGTACCTGGGGAGGGTAGTTTAAAGAATAGTTAGAAGGTATAGGTAAATTGTGGTTGGATATTGGCATTTGTGGTGCGGTTGCAGAATGGTATTGTGGATGGGTGCATTGGTGTGGTGAAATTGGCTGGTCGTGTGGCCTGTTAGTATGAGTGTGAATGGTTGGGCACTCCGCCACTGTTAGATGTCGGCCAGGTGAGGCCGCAGGTGGGCTCTGGGAGCCGTTAGTGTCAGTGGGTGCCTGAGGATCCCGGGGGTGGATCGGGCAGCCCGTGCCAGAGAGGGCACCGAGGGGTGAGAGTGCGAGAGGGCCTTCCCCAGTTAGTTAGGATTGGGTGAGGAGCAGGTGAGCTCGGTAGGCAACAACAGTGGTGGAGGTGTGCAGGTGGGCGGACCAGCTGGGAGCGTCACACGACCCAGCCACCGAAATTGTGCGGGAGCACCGAGTGTTGAATCGGGGAGTGAGACCCAAATTGATGGTGTGCACCACAGATGGTCAATGGGATTTTGGTTCTTCGAACCACATAGATTAATGAGGGCCAATGGTTTGGCAGGAGAAAGACCCCGGGTAATGTAAAGTTGTTAAAGTCATTTAGGAAATAGTTAGGATTGATGAACCTGTCGCACCATACGCAGCCACTTACCTGAGGTGATGATGATGACTCCACACCTGTGTTTTCTTTGTTTTGTGTTGCAGGAAGTGAGAATTGCTGTTTGGATTTGTGAGACGCATCACGACGTGGATGAGACATTGGGGTGATTCCATCTCTCCCTCCTTAGGAGGGACTGATGATGAATTGGTGATGGCAAATTTTGATCTTGAGTTGGAGATGGCAAATTTTGATGAGAGTTGGAAATGGCAAATTTGATTGGTTAGGAGGGAGAGAAGACGAATTTGGTTTATGGGAGGAATGGGGAAGACAGTAGGGACGTTTGTTGATGTGTAAAGTAGATGTTTATGGGTAGTGTTGTGTTTTGTGGATACAGTAAGGGGTAAGGGAGGGGCAATGTAGGTTACCTGGTGGGGGGGGGGGGGCGTACGGTAGGAACGTACCTGTCTCACCTGGTTCCCATGTGCCCCCAGTGTGCATTACCTTATATTGCGTGCACTTTTGCGCCCTTACCACCTTACTCACCTGTCTTCTTTTGTCTCCCACCTCCGAGGATCTGGCTTTGGGGCAGAGAGAGAGGAGAGAGAGGTGCTGGCTCCGCAGTTGTGGGCCTGTACTTCCGCTGCTTGCTGCCTGGATCGATACACCATATGGACCGCAATTTTTGTGGCCGCCCACAATGGACCGCAGTTCTTTTGTGGTCAAGCACCACCCGTTGATGGACCTCTGGGTCAACGTGGCACCTATGCTATACAGGTGAACCACTTTTAGTTGGCCCCCCTGACAGCCACAATTAAGAAATGGACGCGGTTGGCGCCTTTCTTTATTTCTAAAGAAGCCAGAAGGCCAAGTGCACTCCATGAAGGCAAGACCAGCGGCAGAACATCGGCCGGCTGCGACACCACCGGTGACCATGGACACTTGATTGTGCATTTTTATTGAACACTTTATTGGTGCACCGGATGGTGCTGACTGTGCATAATGGGGTGGTGCTTTTGGTGCCTGGAAGGGGTGCTCTGCACATTATTAAAGGCCGTAGGGCCACAAGGCACTCGTGGGTTGGTGTATCGATGCTGGCATGCGTGCTCTCCCTATGCATAACATCTGCATGTGTTCCTCAAAGAACAGGTCCTGGATCGTAGTGTAAATATCAGTGTAGTCTTGTATAAATGATGCTCCCTACCGGCTGTATGTTTAGTTTGAGGATGCTTTCCGCGATTCGGTTATCCTGTGGGTGTGTTTCTGTTAGGAGAAGGGTGCAACGTCGCAGGGGGACATATTTACTCATTTGTGAACATCTGTAAAACAGTCGCACTCAGGGTTGAGTTAATAGTAGAGGGAACTACATCTGAGTGCCACACTAAAGTAGGTAAAAATTTATCGGGTCGAGACGCCCCAAGGTCGAGAAGGGTGCCGTGTTGCGGATATGGGATTTGCATCCATCCATATCCGCTTGTAAATATTCCCCTATTTCCTCAATACTTCCCAACTCTCCCCAATCCCCCATTCCCTAGTCCCATTTTCTGTAAACAACACTCTGTAGACCCGACCTCCCCCTATTTCCCCCATTAAATGTCGCATCCAGGTCCACCGCATCTCAGGTGGACAACGATAGGACATCTTGCTAGTTATTCTTAGTCTATGTCAGTTAAGGATTCGTTTCCATTAATTCTGACCCTTCGTTGCACCAGAATGTGATTGTATGGCACCGTTAGGAAGTTTAGGACCTCCCAATACCTCCCCGCAGCTCTTCCTCACAGTTCTCTTCAACAACAACAACAACAACAACGAGCGCAGGGAGTGCGCGTCCTCACTCCGGCTTGGTTGGTAGGAGTGGTGGGAGGGCACCAGGCCTTCCCAACAAGCCGCCATCGGACATGTGCTCAACGGGGTTACCCAACAGGGGCGGAACGTGGCTCCCTGTCGGCTCCTCGTCAAGGGCAGAGCCCGGTAACCCCCGCACCCAATGGAAGCGGCGGACCGGCCCCAGTTGGGGCGGAACCAACCAGCCGAGGGCGTGTCACTCCCCGCTGAGCATGCGCAGTGAGAGAGAGGTGACGTCAGATGCGCACTGAGCTTGGAGCAAGCAAGACCACCTCCGAGCGCTGTGAGACCTCCCTGCATCTTGAACCGTGCTTTATCCTGTCCCCGAGCCAAGGTGCACCTTGTGCCAGCGACCTACCTGTCCATTCCTGCCATCAATCCCCGTGTGAGTCTACCTTGTCCGTTTGTCCGTGGTCTGTCGGGGAATAGATAAGACTGTATTTAAGTGCCCACCTCTTCTGTGTCTTTACCTCACTCTGCCTTGTAATCTACCCCCTTTTCTCCACCACTGTAATTATACCCTCCTCCGGAGGTCTTGAGAACTGTACCCCCCTTGCGTCGTTTCATCTTTCCCAGTCGTCGTGTCCTTTCTATCATTGATTTGGCATAGCGCGATTTGGCCAACGTCTGGGTGAATCGGGTGAGTCGGGAAGAAACAGGGAACAACTGTTCGGCCGCGGTTACCTCCGCTCGGTAAATAACATCCAATCCGCGGACCGTAACAATATTATGATAGGTAAGAAGTACTGTATATATTACTGTATATATATTATGTATATAGTACTGTATATATATATTACGTATATAGTACTGTATATATATATATTACGATAGGTAAGAAGTACTGTATATATTTCACAAAATAGCCAAACACAAATACGGTGGTGCAGGACCCACTTCGTGGTCTTTTCATGATCCTGGCAATGTAATCATCAATTGAAACCATTAAAACCTGACCTCTCATTGGCGGAACATTGTCCATGAAGCCTCAATGGACTGTCACAGTCACTGTACACCAGAAAGGGTACACCTAATGAGGCAACACCATCTGCTTGTCCTGTACAAGGAATATTGGTCAGGGTACCAACCCTGTGAAACATCCCGTTATAAATGTCACATACGCATCTGAGCCTGCTGTTGGCTTAGCCGTTAGGGTGCAGGCTTGGGATCCTAGGATCCTGAGTTCGAATCCCGGTCGATCGCTGAATTAACGCCAGGTGGGTTGACTCAGCCTGTCATCCTTCCGAGGTCGGCAAATTGAGTACCAGCTTGCTGGGATGAATAATCCCGGTGTGTACCCGACTTAGAATAGGTACACCATATCCCTGCGCATCGTCAGAGGCGACTACGGGTTGGCATCATGAAGGGCATCCGGCCATAAAAACATTGCTTCAAACAGGGAACCATGATTGTCATGGGGCCGGCAAGGCTAACCCCCGCTCTATAGGGCAGTGATCTTCAGGTCTCTAACAAATGGCACCTCATGGTACGAGACACTTTGTGTTGTTAAAGCTTTAAAATGTTTAATTTTTTTCATTTAGAAATAAACATAAACTGATTCTTTAAACAGGATTTCTGATCTAAACTTGGCGAGATTAAAAACTACACCAAAGTAGAATATGGCACTCGGTAGAAGGCATAGTCTCATCTTGCTCATTCATACTGAACAAAAATACCATCGTTAACGTAACACGCTACTATTATGGCTCATTGCTATTATGACCCATACATACACCCGTATCATCAATGCCCCCTATTATGTTACATAGTTTCTTGACTTAGTTATGACATCATAAATTTTATTCTTCACTCACATCATAGCGCAGATCAGATATATGACATTTCAGATTTTTTGGATAAGGATTTTGATTCAACCAGTTATGGCTATAATACCACTTCACTGAAGGCATCATCGTTAGCACCTGACATATATATATATATATACCCCAAGGGGAGTTGATGACAATATGCCAAGTTTAATTTTTTTAATCGAGCGGTTTCGGAGAAGATGTCCAAATTTTGTCCTTTAATCCAACATGGCTGACATACCATGTGACGTATGACGTCAGAGTTATCAATAAAATATTCTCCATGGGGGTCCCTCCTATGTTTAAAATTTAGCATCGATCGGACAAGAGGTTGCAGAGAAAAAAAAATTTGAAGCTGAAATATATAGACGTGGACAGGCACGCACGCGTTACAATAGTCGCGCAAATGCATTTTAGAATTGTCGTCTGACAAAAAAAATTAACAAAAATTAATACTCAGATTATTTCTCCATTTCCTCGATTTTATGTGATGGTGTTTGATGTAACTGGATATCAGTGAGCACTATTATATCGAGGAATAACTTCAATATGGAGCAAACGTACAAGAAGAGTACCTGTGGTTGAATCGGTTGATTTGGGGTACCTGTGGTTGAATTGGTTGATTTGGGGTACCTGTGGTTGAATTGGTTGATTTGGGGTACCCGTGGTTGAATTGGTTGATTTGGGGTACCTGTGGTTGAATTGGTTGATTTGGGGTACCTGTGGTTGAATTGGTTGATTTGGGGTACCCGTGGTTGAATTGGTTGATTTGGGGTACCGGTGGTTGAATTGGTTGATTTGGGGTACCTGTGGTTGAATTGGTTGATTTGGGGTACCTGTGGTTGAATTGGTTGATTTGGGGTACCTGTGGTTGAATTGGTTGATTTGGGGTACCTGTGGTTGAATTGGTTGATTTGGGGTACCTGTGGTTGAATTGGTTGATTTGGGGTACCTGTGGTTGAATTGGTTGATTTGGGGTACCTGTGGTTGAATTGGTTGATTTGGGGTACCTGTGGTTGAATTGGTTGATTTGGGGTACCTGTGGTTGAATTGGGGTACCTGTGGTTGAATTGGTTGATTTGGGGTACCGGTGGTTGAATTGGTTGATTTGGGGTACCTGTGGTTGAATTGGTTGATTTGGGGTACCGGTGGTTGAATTGGTTGATTTGGGGTACCCGTGGTTGAATTGGTTGATTTGGGGTACCCGTGGTTGAATTGGTTGATTTGGGGTACCCATGGTTGAATTGGTTGATTTGGGATACCTGTGGTTGAATTGGGTGATTTGGGGTACCTGTGGTTGAATTGGTTGATTTGGGGTATCCGTGGTTGAATTGGTTGATTTGGGGTACGTGTGGTTGAATTGGTTGATTTGGGGTACCCGTGGTTGAATTGGTTGATTTGGGGTACCCGTGGTTGAATTGGTTGATTTGGGGTACGTGTGGTTGAATTGGTTGATTTGGGGTACCGGTGGTTGCATTGGTTGATTTGGGGTACCGGTGGTTGAATTGGTTGATTTGGGGTACCCGTGGTTGAATTGGTTGATTTGGGGTACCCGTGGTTGAATTGGTTGTTTTGGGGTACCCGTGGTTGAATTGGTTGATTTGGGGTACCCGTGGTTGAATTGGTTGATTTGGGGTACCCGTGGTTGAATTGGTTGATTTGGGGTACCCGTGGTTGAATTGGTTGATTTGGGGTACCCATGGTTGAATTGGTTGATTTGGGGTACCCGTGGTTGAATTGGTTGATTTGGGGTACCCGTGGTTGAATTGGTTGATTTGGGGTACCTGTGGTTGAATTGGTTGATTTGGGGTACCTGTGGTTGAATTGGTTGATTTGGGGTACCCGTGGTTGAATTGGTTGATTTGGGGTACCGGTGGTTGAATTGGTTGATTTGGGGTACCTGTGGTTGAATTGGTTGATTTGGGGTACCTGTGGTTGAATTGGTTGATTTGGGGTACCTGTGGTTGAATTGGTTGATTTGGGGTACCTGTGGTTGAATTGGTTGATTTGGGGTACCTGTGGTTGAATTGGTTGATTTGGGGTACCTGTGGTTGAATTGGTTGATTTGGGGTACCTGTGGTTGAATTGGTTGATTTGGGGTACCTGTGGTTGAATTGGTTGATTTGGGGTACCGGTGGTTGAATTGGTTGATTTGGGGTACCTGTGGTTGAATTGGTTGATTTGGGGTACCGGTGGTTGAATTGGTTGATTTGGGGTACCTGTGGTTGAATTGGTTGATTTGGGGTACCCGTGGTTGAATTGGTTGATTTGGGGTACCCATGGTTGAATTGGTTGATTTGGGATACCTGTGGTTGAATTGGGTGATTTGGGGTACCTGTGGTTGAATTGGTTGATTTGGGGTATCCGTGGTTGAATTGGTTGATTTGGGGTACGTGTGGTTGAATTGGTTGATTTGGGGTACCCGTGGTTGAATTGGTTGATTTGGGGTACCCGTGGTTGAATTGGTTGATTTGGGGTACGTGTGGTTGAATTGGTTGATTTGGGGTACCGGTGGTTGCATTGGTTGATTTGGGGTACCGGTGGTTGAATTGGTTGATTTGGGGTACCCGTGGTTGAATTGGTTGATTTGGGGTACCCGTGGTTGAATTGGTTGTTTTGGGGTACCCGTGGTTGAATTGGTTGATTTGCGGTACCCGTGGTTGAATTGGTTGATTTGGGGTACCTGTGGTTGAATTGGTTGATTTGGGGTACCGGTGGTTGAATTGGTTGATTTGGGGTACCCGTGGTTGATTTGGTTGATTTGGGGTACCCGTGGTTGAATTGGTTGATTTGGGGTACCCGTGGTTGAATTGGTTGATTTGGGGTACCCGTGGTTGAATTGGTTGTTTTGGGGTACCCGTGGTTGAATTGGTTGATTTGGGGTACCTGTGGTTGAATTGGTTGATTTGGGGTACCCGTGGTTGAATTGGTTGATTTGGGGTACCCGTGGTTGAATTGGTTGATTTGGGGTACCGGTGGTTGAATTGGTTGATTTGGGGTACCGGTGGTTGAATTGGTTGATTTGGGGTAGCCGTGGTTGAATTGGTTGATTTGGGGTACCCGTGGTTGAATTGGTTGTTTTGGGGTACCTGTGGTTGAATTGGTTGATTTGGGGTACCTGTGGTTGAATTGGTTGATTTGGGGTACCTGTGGTTGAATTGGTTGATTTGGGGTACCGGTGGTTGAATTGGTTGATTTGGGGTACCCGTGGTTGATTTGGGGTACCCGTGGTTGAATTGGTTGATTTGGGGTACCCGTGGTTGAATTGGTTGATTTGGGGTACCGGTGGTTGAATTGGTTGATTTGGGGTACCTGTGGTTGAATTGGTTGATTTGGGGTACCCATGGTTGAATTGGTTGATTTGGGGTACCGGTGGTTGAATTGGTTGATTTGGGGTATCCGTGGTTGAATTGGTTGATTTGGGGTACCTGTGGTTGAATTGGTTGATTTGGGGTATCCGTGGTTGAATTGGTTGATTTGGGGTACCTGTGGTTGAATTGGTTGATTTGGGGTACCGGTGGTTGAATTGGTTGATTTGGGGTATCCGTGGTTGAATTGGTTGATTTGGGGTATCCGTGGTTGAATTGGGGTACCCGTGGTTGAATTGGTTGATTTGGGGGTACTGGTGGTTAAATTGGTTGATTTGGGGTACCTGTGGTTGAATTGGTTGATTTGGGCTACCCGTGGTTGAATTGGTTGATTTGGAGTACCTGTGGTTGAATTGGTCGATTTGGGGTACCTGTGATTGAATTGGTCAATTTGGGCTAACCATGGTTGAATTGGTCGATTTGGGGTACCCGTGATTGAATTGGTCGATTTGGGGTACCCGTGATTGAATTGGTCGATTTGGGGTACCCGTGATTGAATTGGTCGATTTGGGGTACCCGTGATTGAATTGGTCGATTTGGGGTACCCGTGGTTGAATTGGTCGATTTGGGGTACCCGTGGTTGAATTGGTCGATTTGGGGTACCCGTGGTTGAATTGGTCGATTTGGGGTAACCGTGGTTGAATTGGTCGATTTGGGGTACCCATGATTGAATTGGTCGATTTGGGGTACCCGTGGTTGAATTGGTCGATTTGGGGTACCCGTGGTTGAATTGGTCGATTTGGGGTACCTGTGGTTGAATTGGTTGATTTGGGGTACCTGTGGTTGAATTGGTTGATTTGGGGTACCCGTGGTTGAATTGGGGTACCTGTGGTTGATTTGGGGGTACCTGTGGTTGAATTGGTTGATTTGGGGTACCCGTGGTTGAATTGGTTGATTTGGGGTACCTGTGGTTGAATTGGTTGATTTGGGGTACCTGTGGGGGTCTCTGCATGTTCGCCGGGGGAAGGGGTGCCCGCATGTTTGCCAAATGATCCCAGCAGAGTCCTCACGTGCGTGCCGGTGGTTCCTGTGGGGTCCTCACGTGTGCGCCGTAGGGTCTCTGCATGTTCACCGGGTGAGTCCCTGTATGCCCACCTGTGGGTTCCTGCATGTGTACATTGTACAAACCTTCTTTATCTGTTGAAACCGCCTCTGCTGATACTACAGGTCCGATGCTATTTTGCAGTCCTGGAGATAAAGTTTGCGCTTTGCTTCAAACTGGGAAGGTAACCCTTGTACCGTTTCAAGGTATGACCGTTCAATCATTCTTGTTCCACATGGGTTTTACTCAAACCTCACAAAACAAAACTTTTGACCAATGGAATGCAGGTACCTGCGAGTGCACCCATAGTGTAGGAGGATGCGAGCTTTCCTTGATGGCAAGATTGAGCACACCATGCTCGGCAAGCTCCCTGGGACTGGAGCACATGGAGAAGCCAGTCACCTCCTCCACCCCTGGAATGGTCACATCCACCCTGTGGGGATATTTCACTGCATGTCTGGGACAACCCAAGATTGACCTGCCTGACAAAGAATAGGTAGTTAGAGCACAGGACAGTCCACTTCTTGTGCAACTCACCATTGTCCAGGCTTGAAAGAGAACTCCTCGTTGTGGACCTGCAACTTGACACCTTTGACAGTCTGCGACTCGTCCCAGACATTCAATACAGTGGCCGAAGACCTCTACGGAGAAGCATGGGAAAAATGGGTGCTTTGTGGCATGACTACCATGTGTGTTAGTGCCCCATTTCGGCCGGCTTTCATCAATCTCTCTTTTAAGCTCACTCCTACATCAATCACCTCCCTCAGTTCATCCATCCTTCTTCTGTCCACCCACTTCACTCCCACCATGGGCTGACAGGGTAGGCCTAAAGGTACGCACACTCACTCTAAGATTATGATAATACCAGGGTATGCAAATGAAAATCTGATAACCCTGCAGGCTGGTATAAACAGATAAAACATTTCTTCAAGGTCTACAGGCCCCAGCCTCTATAACGATACCAGATATTCATTCTGATGATCCACAACAATACAACAACACAGCTAACATAATCAACGAACATTATATTGCTATACCAGACCACTTCACCCAGAATTTATAGAACAAAACTACCAGCATACCTACCCTCCCTGTTAAGATCTCCCTCCTAGTGTCCAACCCCAACAGGTCTATAACCAATTATGTAAACTGGAATTACAGAAAGCAAGCATTTCTGGAGATCTACCTGTGCGAGTCATCCATGAATTTGCTTATGAATTAACTTTTCCCTTGAATGATGTTCCAAATGCATCATTTGAAAAGGCGAAACTTCCAGATCGTTGGAAGTATGCAGAAGTGACGCCAATTCCAAAGTCACAACCACCGACTTTGTGTGAATCGAGACCAATAGCTGGGAAAACCACATTTCCAAGCTGGCCTCCAAAGCCAGTCTCCGACTGGGCATCCTCCGTCGTGCGAAGTCCTTCCTTGGCACACCTGAGCTCCTCACCACATGCAAGGCTTTCATCTGCAGCTCAATGGAATGCTCAATGGAAACTCCTCTCCGGCCTTGCTCCCCCAGCTCTCTCTGGGCTCTGTCCCCCAAATATTCCGATAGGCCACACAAGATCTGCCAGCGACCCTCTTATGGTTAAACTGCCAAAATCTCGGCTCTCTGCTCACCTTCACTCCTTCATTCCTCTTTTCTCCCGCCTCTGGAACAAACCCCTCACTCTCTTCAATTCCACTCCTCCCTCCAGGTCTTTAAAACAGCTGTTCACCACCATCTCTCGTCTTCCCCCATCCAAAACCTTGATCTCTTCTACCCCCGTTAATTCACCCCAGATCCTCTTTAATTGAAATACCGACTACTTTCCTGGAAGTTCTTGCAGAGTCCATGTGTTTTATACCTCTCCCACCGTCCTCACCCCGTCCCACACCTCTTCCCCCCCCCCCCCCCCCCCAAGCCCTCTCCCTCCCACAGATCTTCCGATGTTCCTGTTCTCTGCTGTTGTACTTGTGTGCTTCCCTCTCTCTCCCCATCTTGTCTACCGCTCCCTTTATTGTATGTTTTGTTGGTCCGATTGTTTTTTTGTGATTGATGTTAGCTCTTACATGAGACTCGATCTTGTATACAAAAAAAAAAAAAAAAAATAGCACTGACGAGCTACTTCGCAAGAGTTGCGGAATCATTTATTTCAAAATGGCTCCTCGAGGACATTGAAAAAAAAATTGATCCAAATCAGTACGGTAATCAAAGAAAGATATCAACTTGTCATCATCTAATAGGAACGCTTCATCAGCGTAATATAAAAATACCGATAATCCAAAATCAATATCCACCGTAGTTCTTACAGATTTTTCAAAAGCCTTCAATCGAATTTATCATAATGTTCTGGTTTGTAAGTTCATTCACCTTGGAGTTCACCTCTATATTATTGTCTCCTGGATTATGAGCTTTTTGGAATTCCATCAGCAGTGCATGAAATATAAGGGAACCATATCGTATATGAAAAATAGTCCTGCTGGAGTACCACAGGGTACAAAATTAGGGCCAATTTGTTTTTTTGGTAATAATCAATGATGCAAGTGAGAAAAGTCCCATCCCGTATTTTAAATATGTGGATGATCTTACCCTTGTCGAAGGTTGTAAAGGGACTCAACAGTCACAGATGCAGCAATCCTTACTTTCTTTTCAGTATTGGACATCTGATAATAACATGAAACTGAATGCGTTAAAATGTTACACGATGACAGTTTCCTTCACAAAGCAACCAGTGCAACACCAAACACTCTATATAAATAACACTCAGTTACCCAGTGTGCAATCAATCGAAGTGCTTGGGCCTTGGTGTGACAATACAGGAAAACTTGAAATGGGATGGATGCTCATAAAGGAGAAATGCTTAAAATAATGTAATAGAAAGTTGTACATTTTACATAATCTTAAATCATATAATTTACCCATCTGTGACCTTGTGACAATTTACATTTGCTACATAAGACCAGTGTTGGAGTATTGTGTACCTGTTTTCAATGCAGCCTTAACTAAATCACAGGTGAACAATTTCGAACGGGTTCAAAAAAGAGCCTATAAAGTAATGTTAGGACAACGTTACACGTCTTACCATCTTGCTTTGGAAACATGTAAATTACAAACCCTGGAGGAACGACGGTATAAGTTGTGTAAAGATTTTGCACTTGCTATTGAAACCCATCATTTGCGTACAAAGTGGTTACCTGCTATGAGAGATATAACTTTTAATCTCAGGAAAGCACAAAAGTACTCACAGTACAAATGCAGAACAAAAAGATTTCCAACAAGCGTATTGCCATTTCTAATTGGTATTCTTAATACCTTATAATAGTCACAATTCGCAGTTTTTTTTGTTTTTAAATCTTTTTTTTTCTGTTTGAAACATGCCATGTTTGTTTTTTTCTTTTACATTTATTTGGCAATTCACTATTTGAACCTTTTTTGACTTTATAGATATTTTTATTTTGTAAGCAATCTTTGATTGCAAATTATGAATACTAGCAGCGGTACCCGCCCTACGGGCGAGGCTTCAATTGGGAGGCCCAAATGAAAAGGCTAAATATCAGAAATTGAAGGTTTTATTTTATTTTAAACGATTCATATAAACATCCGTTAAATCATATCACACGCAAATCATCAAAATCTAAACAGTATTTGTAGAATTTCAATAAAAGCCACGTCACTGTTCATATCGGTAAATATTATTCCATCGTGTTTGGAAAAACTGGAAAATTGGAAAAAATTTCCTAATTGGAAAAATTGGAAATACAATATCGCCTATTTTACTCCAGGGGGTCCCAGGATTACCCATCCAAAATTTCGTTGCGATCAGTTCAACCGTTTTTGCTGTACCTGGGAACAGACAGACAGACATTTGGTGAATTATAGTAAGATGTATGCACGTGTAATTCAGCCTTTAGCTGCCAGAAATGCTTTCAATAAACCATTTTGATTTGATTTCATTTCATTTGGTCCAACCTGGGTTTGAATCCCAACCGAGCTATAAACTGGCATCCCGGTGTTTCACAGGCAGGGTGATTCACCAATGTGTGTGCCATCCCTCGGATGGATATTAAACTGAGCATCCCGTATGCCAACATTAATGTTGGACATTAAATATCCCACAGTGTCCTTCACGAAGAGTAAGCGAGCTATCGCCGGTGCCCTGAACAAACCACAAGTTCCTGGCCTGACCTACAGATGGCATTGCATCAGTGGCACAGCTGCACCCTCGGCCAAGGATGCTATCTTGCAGCCTTGTGCTGCATATGAAGGAAGAAGACTCCCACTCCTCCTGACGCAGTTGTTTTCGCAGATCTGCAGGCTCTGTTGTTGCTTCTCTGTCACCTTATTATGTACTAGCAAATACCACCCGTCGCTTCACTGATGGGAATACTGAGAGGAGAGGAGAGGAGAGGGGTAAGAAGGAGAGGGGTTGGAAGAGAGAGAGAGAGTGGGTAGAGTGGGAGAGGAGGAGGTGGGGGGGGGGGGGGAGAAAGAGGAGAGAAAGACAGGGGAGGGGTGGGGGAGAGAGAGAGGAGGGGGGGGGGGCAGGTGGGAGAGAGCAAATAAGACCAAAACTTACCTTGCCATATTTTAACCCCTTCAGGGATCTTTGACTGGTCGAGGGTTGAACATGACCATCACTTCCACATCTCAACACAGAATGCTGTTTCCTGTGTGTTTCGTATTTTATGGCGATGGCGCCACTTCACATAGTAGAGGCGACAAAGGTTTCATAGACTTGAACTGTGTCCTCCTGAACCAGATTGTATGGACAACTAAACGATTGAAGTACAATATAACGACTTGGAGATCGCAGGTACAGGAGCGCCGAATGCAGTCATTGCTGCTGTGTTTGCTTTTGAGGAGTGTCCGCTGCTCTGGATTTTTGTTATTAGTCCCCTACCGGTGTAAACCGGAGGGGACTATAGGTTTGCACTCCGTCCCTCCGTCTGCCAGTCTGTCCGTCTGTCAGTCCGTCCGTCACGCAAAGAACAGTTTTCCGGACTTTTTTTCTAAACTCTTAATGCTAATGATTTCAAACTTGGTACATGGTTTCCGTATGATAAGTTACAGATCAAGTTCGAACTTCATGACGTTTCGATCATTTTTGACAAAGTTATGGCACTTTGAACTTTGGTAATTTCCCCAACAGTTTTCCGGACGACCCTAACAACTGCCGGTAGGGCAGATGTATTGCAGCGCAATACTCAGAATGCTTGTTAGTCCCCTATCGGTGTACACCGGAGGGGACTATAGGTTTGCACGCCGTCCCTCAGTCTGTCAGTCCGTCACGCAAAGAACAGTTTTCCGGACTTTTTTTCTAAACGCTTAACGCTAATGATTTCAAACTTGGTACATGGTTTCCTCATGATAAGTTACAGATCAAGTTCGAAATTCACGACGTTTCGATCATTTTTGACAAAGTTATGGCACTTTGAACTTTGGGAATTCTGATAATTCTGATGATCCTTAACTCAGTGCCATTTTAAGATTTAATTTCCTTTAAAAATGATTTTCTCTCCAATAATTGGACCGATTGAGATCAAATTTTCACCGTAGGGGGGACTCGGTCTGTAGAATATTTTAATGGTAATTATGACGTCACAGGTCACGTGTTTCGGCCGCCATATTGTTTTTCGTGAAAACATGAAAACCACTTTTTCTCTGCAATGGCTGAATAGATCGGGACCAAACTTTGCAGGCAGAATCGCATACCCATGACGAACAAAAAAGTCAGCGAGCATGACGTCATGCATCACATGGTTTCAGAGTTATGACGTTTTTAAGCATGAACTTTAAAACCGAGCTCCTCCCTCATTTTTGATCCAATCGAGGGGAAACTTCACAGATCTGTTCAGCATGTCAATCTACTAAAATGTCCTTTTGGAATTTGCGATCGGGCACGTGGTTTGGCAGATATCGTTAATTAAACGAAAATATTTTTTTTTAATGGATATCTCTTGTTTATTCTAGAGTTCTCCTCAAGCCGCATCAGCCTCGTCTCACGAACGTCAACAGCGTGACACAGCGCATGCTTTCGGGAGGGGCGGAGCCAAGCTGAGCAACATATACGTATATACACATCGATCATTGATCGTGAACCGGAAAATATAATAAATTACTGATATTTAGCGACTCGAAAGGTTCGCTTATTTATGGTGCTTCTGCTGACCTGTCTGCAAGGTGTATAAATCAAAGTCCTGAGTGCGAATCACAGGTGAACCCATCCTGACGTAATTAGCGATTGGGTACGATTCAGAACCTGTGGGTAAATAACCCTTGGTAATTTCCCCAACAGTTTTCCGGACGACAGACTGCTGGTAGGGGACATGTATTGCAGCGCAATACTCAGAATGCTTGTTCCTTTTTTTTTCTTTTTTTTCTTTTTCGACTTCTATCTTCCTTCTTCATCTTCCTGTCCTACCTTTCTTCTTTATCGTTTTTCAATGTTCTTCTTCTCTCTTTCTTCTCTCTTCCTCCTTTTCTGTGTTCCTCTTTTTGTCTTTCTTCTGCAGCACTGAGGATTTCACATTACATTTTCTATCACATTTTATCACAGTGTTTGACTTTTTTAATCCTCGTAGAGCTTCAGGATAGACAATGTTGCATGTTTTTCCAATGTGGTACCAAGACTCCCTTCTCCTCCTCATAAACGTGAAAGGGTATTCTTACATCGATCATTACATATTTAATATTGTCACCACAATCCCCGAGTTTGAAATTGTCTTACTTGGAACCTCCTTATCATTCCTCATCAATAAACGACTATCTCAGTATTGTGGTGTATTTTTTGTCACTGATGTCATTTGCAACATCCATTTTGAAGATGACTCGTATGACACCATCCTGTATTCCCAGTTTGGGATGAGTAAATTGAAGTGATTAAAAGCCGACACAATCCCCACAAAGATTAGGCCGAGAAAAATATATTTCCGGTCTCTGGTCAGCGTGCGCATCGATTTTGCCCCTGCGCGTCAACAATTTTTTTCTTTTTTTAAATTTCCAACGGTATGCCTACCTACAACAGCACGTGCCTGTTGTTGCCGGGCCGGCGCGCTATCTCGGGAAATACGGGTCTGTGAGGTCGCCATTGGTATCGACGTTCACGCACGGTTCTCCCCTACAAAACTCCGCTTAGTTTGTCCAAATCCAACCAGCCGTTCCAAAGATATGAGTAGTGTTGTGTGCCGTACCATCATGAATCCAATCGGCTGGATATTGTCATTTATTGAAACGAAGACGTTCTTTGTCGGGTTTGTGTGAAGCAACCGGAAGGCCTAAAGAGCTGCGGGTGGTCTCGTTAGTTAGGACTGGATCCTATCTCGTTTGTCATGAAGTTGTAAGTGTCTGTGATAATCTGGTGGACTGGGAGAAGAGATTGTGGGAGACCATCGGCCTGTTAGATCACTTGCGCATGCGCAGTGTTGACGCGATCGACGCATTGGAATGTTTGACGGTACGGCGAGGTGATCTCGAGAACGAAATGGCAGTCTATAACATGCTTGAAGAACTTGATGATTTTCAGAATAAATACATTTTAAAATAACTTAAGCTTGTGTTCATTATTTACAAAAAAGGCCAAGAAGTTGGCTGTCTTTGGCTGTCCATTGGCTGTCTTTCATTTCTCTCTGGACGGCGCCACGGCAGATGAGGAGGACCGCAAGGCATGAGAACAACAAAAAAAAACACCTTTATATGTGCAATCCATGCTTTTCAAAAAGAAAAAAAAAACGCATCGCCGCATCAATTCTGGAACTTTGGTCTGACCAGAGACCAGCGATATATATTTTTTCGGCCTTATCACGGTTTGTTGGAGTGCTTGATCGAGTGCTTAAATTCCACCTGGCGAGCCTTGCTTATTGCTAGTAAGATATATGCTTTATTATAAGAAACGGTCATTTCTTTACAATTTCAGATTTCACTACAGGTTTCGACACTTACTTTGTAAACCAGCTCCGATCTGCAAATCTGAAGACAGATTTTGATTATATACTCTTACGTTTGTGGGGGGGGGGGGGGGGCAGATGAAAGAATGCCGTAGGAGAGATAGGATTGTATTAATTAATAGCATGGACCATACCGTGTAATGTGTAGAAGAAATCTCAATGTAATAAGTAGGGAGACTAACTTAAGGTTGTTTAAATGTTGTTCACACGGGGGGTGAAGCAGTGCTAATTAGCTATAGGGTTTAAGGCTAGTTTTCCCAGTGCATGCTTTCCCTCTAACTTTTGCCTAACGTTTTTGCTGCCATCGCCGGCCATGCACCTCCTTTAAATTACATTTACCTCCAGCAAAAAGCCAGGCAGGTTCCCAGACAAAGCCCCGCCCCCCCAATTGACCTAATAAGAGAATGCCTCGCCCACAGGAGGCGGAGAATCAGGGGGGCAGTCAGGAAGGCTGACAGGCCACACCCCGAGGGACGTGATTGGACCGTGGGCGGTGCGAACGGGGAGGGAAACGGCCCGATTGGCTCAAGAGAGTGAAGAAGAAGGGCGATCGATCTCTCTCTCTCGATTTTGGACAAGAAGGCAGCGACATCTTTGTGGACCTGGTGCTGGTCGAGTTGGGGAGCGTTTTGCAGAGCGAGGAGCTCTTGGCTGTGTTGCCAGCTATTGAAAGGAGGTTTTGGAGACTGCTGGGCTCATGGTGGACTGAAGGCCGTGCCATTCGTGGGAGGGACGGAGAGAGAGCGAGAGAGGTCCATCTTCACAGCTCACTTCGCGGCTCTATGCGCTCTTATCATCATCGGCCAGCGCCATTTTGGGGCACTCCGGCATGGGAAGCATTGGACTTCGCCATCACCACTACATTCTCTCAAAAAGGGCCACTTGAGGCCAAAGCTAAGTGCCGGCGCGAAAAAGGAGTTCATTTTATTTAACCTTTCCCCTGTGTGTGGAGGTACCTCAGTTAGGAGATTAATTTACCTCACATTTCATTTTTCATTCTGAGCCTTTATTTTCATTAAACGATTTGATTGTTGAATTTACTGTGGTGTTTGCATGTTTTGTGGGTTCGGGAATAAACCTGTCTTTCTTTTTGTTCAGATAAACGCCTCGCAGCCTTCCATTTTGCACGCTCGATAACCACCATAATTGGTTGCCACCTCAGGAGTTAAAGCTGGTTCGGTTATCAGTCATCAGGCGGTCTTATTCGCCGGTGACGCGACGCGACAATAATTTAATTAGTCCGTGAGAGGTCATCATGGTTCCAAGGCAAGGCATTTTTATTAGGCCGAAACTAAATGGTGGATTAAGACCCCTGCATGGTGAATGCGGGCTGACCAAGGATAACGCCTTTCATGAAGGTAAACCGTTAACTATCTTTAAAATGGGTGTTTAAATTTACCCAAACACCCAGTTTTCATTAATACACCCCTTTAGGATTCCCTTAGTATGCATGCAAAGTTTAGGGCCACTAAGTTTCATGGTTTTGGAGTTGTTGAGGAGACACACACTATTATTACAAAGATAACTTCATAATTTCACAAGTTATATGTAGAAAAACAAAAAACTCAATTCATCCTCTTAAGGATCCATATTTTGATTGTGTATGCAAATATGGCAGAAATTTTGACTCATCCACATTCCCCCCATTTCCACCCAACTGAACGCATAATGTTTGCACCTACCTGATCTGTCCGACTCCCTCTCCCCATGCATATGTATTACATACATGGTAGTTTTGTTTTTTCTCTCCATACAATGGGCTTACCCACACCCCTATTGAACGACCCCAGATTCAGAACCATATTCTGTACAGTAGTTGTACAGTATCATCGATGAACTGAAGTGTAGATACAGTGCGAGTAGAAAGTTGTAAACTGTTGGGATGCAGTGGACAGGTAAAGGACATTTCCTGTCAACTCCACCAACCGATGTTTACATTCTCAATGATTCGATTATTGTGAGCCAAGTTTACCTTTTCTGGACTCCTCTGTAGATTAACTTGTCCCACCATCGTCCAGCTTTGATGAACTTCGGTATCTGGACCAAACAATGAGTACGTGTCGCACTTAGAGCCCGACTCATAATGTGACCGAGACCAAGATGGCCATGGTAGGGAAAAAGCAAGAGGATAGTAGACCCGGCAAAATCAATACTGTATGTGCTCACCCACACAGACCTGTTACGTTTGTGCGGGTGGGCATGGAATACCTTAGGAAAGTCAGAATCGTATAAATTAGCATGCTCCGAGTGTCGCGAAGAAGAAGATGCCATCTCGATATATCTAAGTAGGGTCGAATGTCCGGTTAAGTGTTTAGGTGTCTCCACATGGAGGAGTGGAGTTGTGCTATCCAGGTAGGGTCTGTAAGATTAAATTCCCCTGTACGTGCTTGCCTCCTGTGGTCTTGTCTTCAATTTTATTGCATTCAGCCAGCCAGGAAATTGAGGGCTCATTAAAACAACAATAACGCTGTAATGGGACTCATGCGCTCACAATGCCGTCAGGGCTGCCAGACACCCGGGCATTCTCGATCGGGAGGTTAGGCTCTGCCCGATGGCGCGTGGCAAAGCGGCAATGCCCTGGCCTTCGTGATTGGCAGAGGCACGATTGGGTGATGGGCAGGGCTCAGGCGATTGGTAGCGAGAAAAATCCCATCATCGAACATTCAAGAGCTGAAGGAAAAAAAGACGCCGTCTTGCCATCTTGATAGTTTTCTTCTGATCCTGGGATTCATAGCGGACGGTCATGTTTGCCACTCCCTCCTTTGTTCTGGCTTGGTCGTGGGCGGTGGCGCATCTTTGGCTCGTGTACGCTTGTGGGGAAGAGGCTGAACAAGAGAGGTTCGGGGCAGTCCGCATCGCGAGAAGTATCTCACATTGGGACGTCGAGGAGCGTGACTGCGCCATTTTTGTGCACTTCCTGCGCGGTGGTTTGGAGGCAACGAACGTCTACAAGCCCTCGGTTTTTTTTTTGTTTTGGTTTTTTTTGTATACAGAGTCGAGGCTCGTGAAAGAGATAACATTTATCAAACAAACAAATCAAACAAACAAGCAAACAAAGTATATAAAAAGGGGAGCGGTCGACAAGATGGGGAGAGAAGGGGAGGAAGCACACAAACAACATTTGAGAGCAGGGACATCGGGAGATGTTTTTGGAGGCAGAGGGCCTGGGGGGAGGCAGGATAGGTATAAAACGCAAGGACACCAAGGACTTCCAGGAAAGAAGTCAAAAGTCACCTCAAAAAAGTGGATTTGGGGTGAAATTAGCGGGGGTAGAAAAGATCAAGGTTTTGGATTGGGGAAGATAAGAGATGGTGGTGAACAGCCGTTTTAAAGACCTGGAGGGAGGATTGGGATTGAAGAGAGTGAGGGAGTTTGTTCCAGAGGTGGGAGAAAAGAGGAGTGAAGGTGAGCAGAGAGTCTTGATTTTGGCAGTTTAACCATAAGAGGGTTGCAGGCAGATCTTGTGCGACCTGTAGGAATATTTGGGGGACAGAGCCCAGAGAGAGCTGGGGGAGCAAGGCCGGAGAGGAGTCGGTAGAAGACGGAAAGACCACCAACCTGCCTGCGGTGATTAAGTGAAAGGCCCTCGGAGATAGCGTCATCGCGGGAGATTCCACTGATTCTGAACGCTTTGGTTTCAACAGCGTGAAGACGAGCTAGGTTGAACTGCAAAGCTGAGTGCCGGCCGATTACTAAACCATTTCACTTTCTTTTATTTCTCCCTGTGTCTGTAATTGAGTCCACATGGGGGGTCCCTCACCTTAACCTATTACTATTAGTTTTTACCTCAACATTTTTATTGTCTTTGCATTTATTTTCATTAAATCATTATTTGTTGAATTTTACTTTTCTTGTCTTGTTTCGTTTTTTTGTTCTGTGGGTTTGGATTAACCCCGTGTGTTCCCGATGAGGTAAGGCTTCGGGCTTTCCCGTGTGCACGTGAAGAGATAATCCCGCCAAGGTTTGAAGTACGCCTCGGAGTTAAAGCTCGTTTCGGTCATTCGTCACCCAGGGGTCTTAACCCTGGCGAAGCGACACCTGGTAATGGACAAGGAGGACAATCTCACGAAACAATGACAACAACTACTACTGCTACTAGTACTACTACAACTACAACAACTTATTACAACGTGTTCAAAGGTCCCAATTATTTGCACATTCTAGTGGGGTTGGGTGGGGAATGTTTTCTGCCAAGTCTTTCACGAACCGGCTGGCTAGGCCTGATGTTCGACTGGAGGTCTTCAGGAATTTGTAATTTGTTTGGGGGGTAGAAGGGGGAGGGGATAACTCACCTACTCTTCGTGAAAGACACCGTAAGATATGTAGCTTCTACCGATTAATTTCCCCGCAGGCGGGACACCCACTTCAATGGGCATCGGAGGGACTACGCACTCTGTAAAGCAACCATCGGACATTTTATAGCCGGTCGTGAATCAAACCAGGACTAGACAGCTCAAAGCTAACTGTGATACATCTGCGCCATCTTGCTGGATCAAGATCTCGGGGAAGATGGTCGACAATAATCGCACATCCCCTTCGTCAGTATCAACATCGAAGCAAGTGTCCATCATGCCGAGCCAAGCAAACCTGTTTGTAATTCCGTTTCAAAAAGGTGCACGGGCTGGTGAATGGATTTAGGTGCACTTGCACACCTCGAGGTGGTGTGCTACTCACTTGGCATGGTGACTCCTGATGATCAGTTGGTGTAGAGATGACAGGCTTGAGATACGTGAGCGCCGTGGGAAGCGAAGCTGCCTTGAGCAGCACGCGGCTTGTCGGCTCATCACTACCTCCATGCTGTGGAATCGTACAGGTAAATCAAAGGAGGTTGTGAGGATGGAGAGAGAAAAAGCAGCTTTGGGATTACACTTACATACACTGTACATTCCATTTGCTATGTTCTAGGGACATCTGGAATATCACTGTAGGAATGCTCAAAGATTTAGGAATGTAAAAGGCCCTTTAATCACATTCTATGTGTAGTTTGTGGTTCCTTTCTCTATTGGTTGTTGTAGGTTCGATTCCCACGAATGTTCCCTCTCACCCACTCGCACTTGGCAAGCTGGTGAGGATGTCAAACACCCTTCAACCCTTCACAGGTCGTCGTCCTGCAGTGGGACTGGAGCAGGCTTATTTTGAAGTTTGTTATCATGGATACCAAAGGTTACCCTTAAAGAAATGGTTGTAATATAGGTATACTAGCGGGGTCACCCGTGGGAATCCCACGGGCATGGATGTGTGTGACATTTCGACATATTGAGTTATATGCTGCACATTCATTTTTACAAAATGGTTACTGGCAAGTCATCAGATCCAGAAATGGTGTGAATTTAGTTATTTCACATAATATGTGACCCCTCACTCCTCTCCACCTGACACTCTCCTGTCTCCACCTGACACTCTCCTGTCTCCACCTGACACTCTCCTCTCTCCACCTAGCACTCCTCTCCTCTCCAAACCCTCACATCCCTCTCCTTTCCAATCCCTCACCTCTCCAATCCCTCACACTCCTCTCCTCTGCAATCCTTCACACGCCTCTCCAATCGCGCCTCACACTCCTCTCCAATCGCGCCTCACACTCCTCTCCAATCGCGCCTCACACTCCTCTCCAATCGTGCCTCACACTCCTCTCCAATCGTGCCTCACACTCCCCTCCAATCACTCCTCTCCAATCGTGCCTCACACTCCTCTCCAATCACGCCTCACACTCCTCTCCAATCGTGCCTCACACTCCTCTCCAATCGCGCCTCACACTCCTCTCCAATCGCGCCTCACTCGCCTCTCCAATCGGCTTTCCCCGTCTCGTTATCTCTCCTTTTTCTCCCGTCTCGTTCTTTTTCTTGCTCCAAATCGGCCCGTCGGAATCGGAAATCGGCCCGTCTCGCCCGTCGGCCCGTCGGAATCGGAAATCGGCCCGTCTTGCTTTTGTGCTTGTGCGTAAATAAATTGTGTTCATGACACCATTTCTGGTGTTGGGCTAGCGGCTAGGGTGCCGGCTTAGGATCCTGGGTTCGAATCTCGGTCGATCGCCGAATTAATGCCAGGGGGGTTGACTCAGCCTGTCATCCTTCCGAGGTCGGCTAATTGAGTACCAGTTCACTGGTAATTCCCTGTTTGTCGTTGAAGGCGGCAAAAAGGGTTGGCGTCAGGAAGGGCATCCGGCCGTAAAACATTGCTTCAAAAAGGGGACAAAAAAACAACAACTACCACGGTCCCCGAAAAGGCCAACCCCCGCTTTGCGGGGAAAAATGGCCTCTAAACGGTGGTTTTTACACCATTTCTGGATCTGGATCTGATCTGGGCGGTGTATGATACACCATGACGCGATTTTAAAAAATATATCTCTGCATTTTCCCGCGTGTGTGGAATGTTCTCAATTATTGCTGACACCGACTCTAAAACCATCGATAAAAATGAAATCATATGGTGAGTTAGATTGGAGATAAAGGCGTGAGAGAGACTCAATGGCCTTGAAGTTACAGGCATTTGAGAATTCATTTCGTTCTATAAACGGCAACTTTCATCGGATTTTCTTCTCGTTTTTTTTCAACCGAGTCTAAAACTATGTTAGCGACTGTGAAAAATGAAATGATATATCGAATTTAAAATAGATATCGACACATTGCCGTCGGTGTCATGTTGGGCGGTGTATGATACACCATGACGCGATTTTAAAAAATATATCTCTGCATTTTCCCGCGTGTGTGGAATGTTTGTGGAAAATTAAAGATTTCAAATAAACCTATTTAAAGTGTATGCGCACATAACTAATAAAAAAAACGAAGAAATATCTCTCGGTAATTTCCTGAAACATATTTTACTTCCGGCTAATATGTTGAATGAAATAAAAACGAAGAAATATATGTCGGCATCATTGTTGACGTTTTTGTGACGACTATCATCAAACAAAATAGTAATATATCATAACGGAAAAGCAAAAGCGAATTTTTAATATATATCGACACATTGCCGGCGGTGTCATGTTGGGCGGTGTATGATACACCATGACGCGATTTTAAAAAATATATCTCTGCATTTTCCCGCGTGTGTGGATTGTTCTCAATTATTGCTGACACCGAGTCTAAAAGTAAAACCATCGATAAAAATGAAATCATATGGTGAGTTAGATTGGAGATAAAGGCGTGAGAGAGACTCAATGGCCTTGAAGTTACAGGCCTTTGAGAATTCATTTCGTTCTATAAACGGCAACTTTCATCGGATTTTCTTCCCGTTTTTTTTCAACCGAGTCTAAAACTATGTTAGCGACTGTGAAAAATGAAATGATTTATCGAATTTGATTTGAAATAAAACTGGGGGAGAGCAAGACACCACGGGCCTACAAAACAGGACTCAAAGCTATGCGAGTTAATAAAATGGTGGATATTTGTTTATAGCCACTCCCAGAATGGGTGGAGCTATGGGTGGAGCTACTCTGCAAACCGAGTAAGCCACACCCCGGACAGACACCCAACAGATAGACAGACAGACAGACAGACAGAATCATCTACGGCTATTATAATATAGACTAGCGGGGTCACCCGTGGGAATCCCACGGGCATGGATGTGTGTGACATTTCGACATATTGAGTTATATGCTGCACATTCATTTTTACAAAATGGTTACTGGCAAGTCATCAGATCCAGAAATGGTGTGAATTTAGTTATTTCACATAATATGTGACCCCTCACTCCTCTCCACCTGACACTCTCCTGTCTCCACCTGACACTCTCCTGTCTCCACCTGACACTCTCCTCTCTCCACCTAGCACTCCTCTCCTCTCCAAACCCTCACATCCCTCTCCTTTCCAATCCCTCACCTCTCCAATCCCTCACACTCCTCTCCTCTCCTCTGCAATCCTTCACACGCCTCTCCAATCGCGCCTCACACTCCTCTCCAATCGCGCCTCACACTCCTCTCCAATCGCGCCTCACACTCCTCTCCAATCGTGCCTCACACTCCTCTCCAATCGTGCCTCACACTCCCCTCCAATCACTCCTCTCCAATCGTGCCTCACACTCCTCTCCAATCACGCCTCACACTCCTCTCCAATCGTGCCTCACACTCCTCTCCAATCGCGCCTCACACTCCTCTCCAATCGCGCCTCACTCGCCTCTCCAATCGGCTTTCCCCGTCTCGTTATCTCTCCTTTTTCTCCCGTCTCGTTCTTTTTCTTGCTCCAAATCGGCCCGTCGGAATCGGAAATCGGCCCGTCTCGCCCGTCGGCCCGTCGGAATCGGAAATCGGCCCGTCTTGCTTTTGTGCTTGTGCGTAAATAAATTGTGTTCATGACACCATTTCTGGTGTTGGGCTAGCGGCTAGGGTGCCGGCTTAGGATCCTGGGTTCGAATCTCGGTCGATCGCCGAATTAATGCCAGGGGGGTTGACTCAGCCTGTCATCCTTCCGAGGTCGGCTAATTGAGTACCAGTTCACTGGTAATTCCCTGTTTGTCGTTGAAGGCGGCAAAAAGGGTTGGCGTCAGGAAGGGCATCCGGCCGTAAAACATTGCTTCAAAAAGGGGACAAAAAAACAACAACTACCACGGTCCCCGAAAAGGCCAACCCCCGCTTTGCGGGGAAAAATGGCCTCTAAACGGTGGTTTTTACACCATTTCTGGATCTGATGACTTGCCAGTAACCATTTTGTAAAAATGAATGTGCAGCATCTAACTCAATATGTCGAAATGTCACACACATCCATGCCCGTGGGATTCCCACGGGTGACCCCGCAAGTTTGCATTGACGTTCGTCGATGGACTCGTTCGCCCGTCTCATTCGTTTTCTTGCTGCATCCTGTTCAAGTCTGCGTTCTTCATCGATCGTCTCATTCATTTTGGAAATAGAAGTTTCCACGCAGCGCATGAATTGTCACGATCCTCAAGAGGAATTTGTCTCGTAATCATCAAATGATAAATGGCAAGTAAATTATATTGTGGAAAATTAAAGATTTCAAATAAACCTATTTAAAGTGTATTCGCACATAACTAATTTTAAAAAACGAAGAAATATCTCTCGGTAATTTCCTGAAACATATTTTACTTCCGGCTAATAATGTTGAATTAAATAAAAACGAAGAAATATATGTCGGCATCATTGTTGACGTTTTTGTGACGACTGTCATCAAACGAAAAAGTAATATATCTTAACGGAAAAGCAAAAGCGAATTTTTAATATATATCGACACGTTGCCGTTGGTGTCATGTTGGGCGGTGTATGATACACCATGACGCGATTTTAAAAAATATATCTCTGCATTTTCCCGCGTGTGTGGAATGTTCTCAATTATTGCTGACACCGAGTCCAAAACCATCGATAAAAATGAAATCATATGGTGAGTTAGATTGGAGATAAAGGCGTGAGAGAGACTCAATGGCCTTGAAGTTGAAGTTACAGGCGTTTGAGAATTCATTTCGTTCTATAAACGGCAACTTTCATTGGATTTCCTTCCCGTTTTTTTTCAACCGAGTCGAAAACTATGTTAGCGACTGTGAAAAATGAAATGATATATCGAATTTTTAATATGTATCGACACGTTGCCGTCGGTGTCATGTTAGGCGGTGTATGATACACCATGACGCGATTTTAAAAAAGATATCTGCATTTTCCCGCGTGTGTGGAATGTTCTCAATTATTGCTGACACCGACTCTAAAACCATCGATAAAAATGAAATCATATGGTGAGTTAGATTGGAGATAAAGGCGTGAGAGAGACTCAATGGCCTTGAAGTTACAGGCATTTGAGAATTCATTTCGTTCTATAAACGGCAACTTTCATCGGATTTTCTTCTCGTTTTTTTTCAACCGAGTCTAAAACTATGTTAGCGACTGTGAAAAATGAAATGATATATCGAATTTAAAATAGATATCGACACATTGCCGTCGGTGTCATGTTGGGCGGTGTATGATACACCATGACGCGATTTTAAAAAATATATCTCTGCATTTTCCCGCGTGTGTGGAATGTTTGTGGAAAATTAAAGATTTCAAATAAACCTATTTAAAGTGTATGCGCACATAACTAATAAAAAAAACGAAGAAATATCTCTCGGTAATTTCCTGAAACATATTTTACTTCCGGCTAATATGTTGAATGAAATAAAAACGAAGAAATATATGTCGGCATCATTGTTGACGTTTTTGTGACGACTATCATCAAACGAAATAGTAATATATCATAACGGAAAAGCAAAAGCGAATTTTTAATATATATCGACACATTGCCGGCGGTGTCATGTTGGGCGGTGTATGATACACCATGACGCGATTTTAAAAAATATATCTCTGCATTTTCCCGCGTGTGTGGATTGTTCTCAATTATTGCTGACACCGAGTCTAAAAGTAAAACCATCGATAAAAATGAAATCATATGGTGAGTTAGATTGGAGATAAAGGCGTGAGAGAGACTCAATGGCCTTGAAGTTACAGGCCTTCGAGAATTCATTTCGTTCTATAAACGGCAACTTTCATCGGATTTTCTTCCCGTTTTTTTTCAACCGAGTCTAAAACTATGTTAGCGACTGTGAAAAATGAAATGATTTATCGAATTTGATTTGAAATAAAACTGGGGGAGAGCAAGACACCACGGGCCTACAAAACAGGACTCAAAGCTATGCGAGTTAATAAAATGGTGGATATTTGTTTATAGCCACTCCCAGAATGGGTGGAGCTATGGGTGGAGCTACTCTGCAAACCGAGTAAGCCACACCCCGGACAGACACCCAACAGATAGACAGACAGACAGACAGACAGAATCATCTACGGCTATTATAATATAGATAGGTATTACAACCGGTATTACAACCGGAACAATACAATCGAACCAGACTCCGTGCTCTAATAATTGGAATGTCTGGGAGGGCGGTAGTTCAAGCCCCGGCCGAATCCGAATCGTACCAAAGACCTTTTGAAAATGGTCCGTGCTGCTTACTTGCTTGACGTTTAAAAAGGACAGAGCACGGACAAACAACGTTAGGAAGGCAACGGCAAACCATCCAGGGTAACACTTGCCAAGAAACACCAACGCTCTATAAAGATTTATGATACATCATTATCAATATTATCTATCAATCTTCTTATTCTCCTCTTCCTTTTATAAGGGGCGACGTCCAATGGCATCAAGATCCTGCCCTACCTTGACCACGATACTCCTCCACTTCCCTCTGTCCTCAGCCAACACCACTCTCCAACCACCACCACCTTATCTCTTCACACAATCCTCCCATCTCAACTACGGTCCACCTCTTTTCCTCCGAACTTGCTCCCTCAACCCAGCCGCTCTCTTTGCCATTCTCTCTTCCTCCATCCACACCAAGTGTCCAGCCAATCCCAGCCGGAATTTCAACAATCTCTCAGTTCATCAATCCACCTTCCAACGTCCTCCTTCTACCGTCCTCCTTCTACCGTCCTCCTTCTGCCGTCCTCCTTCTGCCGTCCTCCTTCTGCCGTCCTCCTTCTGCCGTCCTCCTTCTGCCGTCCTCCTTCTGCCGTCCTCCTTCTGCCGTCCTCCTTCTGCCGTCCTCCTTCTGCCGTCCTCCTTCTGCCGTCCTCCTTCTGCCGTTCTCCTTCTCCCATTCTCCTTCTCCTTCTACCATCATCCTTCTACCATCCTCCTACCGTCCTCCTTCTACCGTCCTCCTTCTACCGTCCTCCTTCTACCGTCCTCCTACCGTCCTCCTTCTCCCATTCTCCTTCTACCATCCTCCTACCGTCCTCCTTCTCCCATTCTCCTTCTACCATCCTCCTACCGTCCTCCTTTTACCGTCCTCCTTCTACCGTCCTCCTTCTACCGTCCTCCTTCTACCGTTCTCCTTCTCCCGTTCTCCTTCTCCCATTCTCCTTCTCCCATTCTCCTTCTCCCATTCTCCTTCTACCATCATCCTTCTACCATCATCCTTCTACCATCCTCCTACCATCCTCCTTCTACCGTTCTCCTTCTCCCGTTCTCCTTCTCCCGTTCTCCTTCTCCCGTTCTCCTTCTCCCGTTCTCCTTCTCCCGTCCTCCTTCTACCGTCCTCCTACCATCCTCCTTCTACCGTCCTCCTTCTCCCATTCTCCTTCTACCGTCCTCCTTCTCCCGTTCTCCTTCTACCGTCCTCCTTCTACCGTCCTCCTACCTTCCTCCTTCTACCGTCCTCCTTCTCCCGTTCTCCTTCTACCGTCCTCCTTCTACCGTCCTCCTTCTCCCGTCCTCCTTCTCCCGTTCTCCTTCTACCATCATCCTTCTACCATCCTCCTACCATCCTCCTTCTACCGTACTCCTTCTACCGTCCTCCTTCTACCGTCCTCCTTCTACCGTCCTCCTTCTCCCGTTCTCCTTCTCCCGTTCTCCTTCTCCCGTTCTCCTTCTCCCGTTCTCCTTCTCCCGTTCTCCTTCTCCCGTTCTCCTTCTCCCGTTCTCCTTCTACCGTCCTCCTTCTACCGTCCTTCTACCGTCCTTCTACCATCCTCCTTCTACCGTCCTTCTACCGTCCTCCTTCTACCGTCCTCCTTCTACCGTCCTCCTTCTACCATCCTTCTACCATCCTCCTTCTACCATCCTCCTTCTACCATCCTGCTTCTACCATCCTGCTTCTACCATCCTGCTTCTACCATCCTTCTACCGTCCTCCTTCTGCCGTCCTCCTTCTGCCGTCCTCCTTCTGCCGTCCTCCTTCTGCCGTCCTCCTTCTGCCGTCCTCCTTCTGCCGTCCTCCTTCTGCCGTCCTCCTTCTGCCGTCCTCCTTCTACCGTCCTCCTTCTACCGTCCTCCTTCTACCGTCCTCCTTCTACCGTCCTCCTTCTACCATTCTCCTTCTCCCATTCTCCTTCTCCCATTCTCCTTCTACCATCCTCCTTCTCCCATTCTCCTTCTACCATCCTCCTTCTGCCGTCCTTCTCCCGTCCTCATTCTACCGTCCTCCTTCTACCGTCCTCCTTCTACCGTCCTCCTTCTACCGTCCTCCTTCTACCGTCCTCCTTCTACCGTCCTGTTTCTACCGTCCTCCTTCTACCGTCCTCCTTCTACCGTCCTCCTTCTCCCATTCTCCTTCTACCATCCTCCTTCTCCCATTCTCCTTCTACCATCCTCCTTCTGCCGTCATTCTACCGTCCTCATTCTACCGTCCTCCTTCTACCGTCCTGTTTCTACCGTCCTCCTTCTACCGTCCTCCTTCTACCGTCCTCCTTCTCCCATTCTCCTTCTACCATCCTCCTTCTCCCATTCTCCTTCTACCATCCTCCTTCTGCCGTCATTCTACCGTCCTCATTCTACCGTCCTCCTTCTACCGTCCTCCTTCTACCGTCCTCCTTCTACCGTCCTCCTTCTACCGTCCTCCTTCTACCGTCCTCCTTCTACCGTCCTCCTTCTACCGTCCTCCTTCTCCCGTCCTCCTTCTACCGTCCTCATTCTACCGTCCTCATTCTACCGTCCTCATTCTACCGTCCTCCTTCTACCGTCCTCCTTCTACCGTCCTCCTTCTACCGTCCTCCTACCGTCCTCCTTCTACCGTCCTCCTTCTACCGTCCTCCTTCTACCGTCCTCCTTCTCCCGTCCTCCTTCTCCCGTCCTCCTTCTACCGTCCTCCTTCTACCGTCCTCCTTCTACCGTCCTCCTTCTGCCGTCCTCTTTCTACCATTCTCCTTCTCCCATTCTCCTTCTCCCATCCTCCTTCTCCCATCCTCCTTCTCCCATCCTCCTTCTCCCATTCTCCTTCTACCATCCTCCTACCATCCTCCTTCTACCCACCCTCTTCACTCTCACAATCCTCCAGACCCCGTTGTTCTCGCAGATCAATATTTAACGAAATTCACTACCTACTGACCCACCACCTCCTGCTCTCCCTCAACCACCTCTTCTCCGGGTGGGGGCGGGGAGACACAGGGGTCTTTCACTGACGGTAGAAGGTGTACATAGGCCTATCGAGGTTCAATGACAGCCGAGCTAGCGAAAACGCACCCGTGCTTATACGTCATAAACACGAATACCCTCACCAGTACCATTGGTATTCATATTGAGTATTCACATCAGGACTATCCGAGGGACCTGATCAGTGTCAGGAATCGAGTACAAACTCCCGAACATACATCGATGTGTAAACCATGCAATAATCGCACGTACTGCATGTAACGTACGTATGGCAGGTATATCATATGTACTATAGTATAGGTGTGATACGTATGGCAGGTAACACGTACGGTAGCTGGCAGATAACATATGGACGAACAACAGCCCGACATACCTGCGCAGAACGCGTTGCCATGATCGTCTCTGATGGTACAAAGTACGAAACACACCTCTGATGGTACTCAGTACGAAGCACGCCTCTGATGGTACGAAGCACGCCTCTGATGGTACGAAGCACGCCTCTGATGGTACTCAGTACGAAGCACGCCTCTGATGGTACTCAGTACGAAGCACGCCTCTGATGGTACGAAGCACGCCTTTGATGGTACTCAGTACGAAACACTACTCTGATGGTACTCAGTACGAAACACACCTCTGATGGTACTCAGAACGAAACACACCTCTGATGGTACTCACTACTCAGTACTACTATGTATACCGCTGAATGTACTCAGTACGCCGGAACCTACACGATACAGCACATTGATCAGCCCAGTACGCCGCACCGTACCCTAAACGTACCACCCGGCCCAGGACGACGCACCCTTGCTGATGTCAGTGCGCACGACAAGAGCCTCAAACTCCGTTAAATTGATTGTTGTTCCCCTAGCGGTCATTATGGTGTAACGTACGGAGGAAACGTCACTCGGCTCACGTTTCGGAAACACGTCACAGGGAGGACGAACGAGTTCAAATGGCGAACTTTCCCTCCTCCTTCTCACCATCTAATAACCTCCTTTCCCTCCTCCTTCTCACCATCTAATAACACCCTTTCCCTCCTTCTCACCATCTAATAACCTCCTTTCCCTCCTCCTTCTCACCATCTAATAACACCCTTTCCCTCCTCCATCTCACCATCTAATAACACCCTTCCCTCCTCCTCACCATCTAATAACCTCCTTCCCTCCTTCTCACCATCTAATAACACCCTTTCCCTCCTTCTCACCATCTAATAACCTCCGTTCCCTCCTTCTCACCATCTAATACCCTCCTTTCCCTCCTCCTTCTCACCATCTAATAACACCCTTTCCCTCCTCCTTCTCACCATCTAATAACACCCTTTCCCTCCTCCTTCTCACCATCTAATAACCTCCTTTCCCTCCTCCTTCTCACCATCTAATAACACCCTTTCCCTCCTCCTTCTCACCATCTAATAACCTCCTTTCCCTCCTCCTTCTCACCATCTAATAACACCCTTTCCCTCCTCCTTCTCACCATCTAATAACACCCTTTCCCTCCTCCTTCTCACCATCTAATAACCTCCTTTCCCTCCTCCTTCTCACCATCTAATAACACCCTTTCCCTCCTCCTTCTCACCATCTAATAACCTCCTTTCCCTCCTCCTTCTCACCATCTAATAACACCCTTTCCCTCCTCCTTCTCACCATCTAATAACACCCTTTCCCTCCTCCTTCTCACCATCTAATAACACCCTTTCCCTCCTTCTCCCCATCTAATAACACCCTTTCCCTCCTCCTTCTCACCATCTAATAACACCCTTTCCCTCCTTCTCACCATCTAATAACACCCTTCCCCTCCTTCTCACCATGTAATAACACCCTTTCCCTCCTCCTTCTCACCATCTAATAACACCCTTTCCCTCCTTCTCACCATCTAATAACACCCTTTCCCTCCTCCTTCTCACCATCTAATAACACCCTTTCCCTCCTTCTCACCATCTAATAACCTCCTTTCCCTCCTTCTCACCATCTAATAACACCCTTTCTCTCCTTCTCACCATCTAATAACACCCTTTCCCTCCTTCTCACCATCTAATAACACCCTTTCCCTCCTTCTCACCATCTAATAACACCCTTTCTCTCCTTCTCACCATCTAATAACACCCTTTCCCTCCTCCTTCTCACCATCTAATAACACCCTTTCCCTCCTTCTCACCATCTAATAACACCCTTTCCCTCCTTCTCACCATCTAATAACACCCTTTCCCTCCTTCTCACCATCTAATAACACCCTTTCTCTCCTTCTCACCATCTAATAACACCCTTTCCCTCCTTCTCACCATCTAATAACACCCTTTCCCTCCTTCTTCTCACCATCTAATAACACCCTTTCCCTCCTTCTCACCATCTAATAACACCCTTTCCCTCCTCCTTCTCACCATGTAATAACACCATTTCCCTCCTCCTCACCATCTAATAACCTCCTTTCCCTCCTCCTCACCATCTAATAACCTCCTTTCCCTCCTTCTCACCATCTAATAACCTCCTTTCCCTCCTCCTCACCATCTAATAACACCCTTTCCCTCCTTCTCACCATCTAATAACCTCCTTTCCCTCCTTCTCACCATCTAATAACACCCTTTCTCTCCTTCTCACCATCTAATAACACCCTTTCCCTCCTCCTTCTCACCATCTAACAACACCCTTTCCCTCCTTCTCACCATCTAATAACACCCTTTCCCTCCTTCTCACCATCTAATAACACCCTTTCCCTCCTCCTTCTCACCATCTAATAACACCCTTTCCCTCCTTCTCCTCACCATCTAATAACACCCTTTCCCTCCTTCTCACCATCTAATAACACCCTTTCCCTCCTCCTTCTCACCATGTAATAACACCCTTTCCCTCCTCCTCACCATCTAATAACCTCCTTTCCCTCCTCCTCACCATCTAATAACCTCCTTTCCCTCCTTCTCACCATCTAATAACCTCCTTTCCCTCCTCCTCACCATCTAATAACACCCTTTCCCTCCTTCTCACCATCTAATAACCTCCTTTCCCTCCTCACCATCTAATAACCTCCTTTCCCTTCTCCCCATCTAAT